>NW_024060790.1:5000-20737 GCF_016432855.1 Salvelinus namaycush | reverse complement strand
CTCTCTCTCTCTCTTCGGTCTCCTCTCTCTCTTCTCTCTCTCTTTCGGTCTCCATCTCTCTCTTCTCTCTCCTCTCTCGGTCTCCTCTCTCTCTCTCTCTCTCTCTCGGTCTCCTCTCTCTCTTTCTCCTCTCTTCGGTCCCTCTCTCTCTTCTCCTCTCTACTTCGGTCTCCTTCTCTCTCTCTCTCTCTTCTTTCGGTCCTCTCTCTCTCCTCTGCTCTCTTCTGTCCCTCTCTCTCTTCTCTCTCTCGCTCGGTCTCAATTCATTCAATTCAATTCAAGGGGCTTTTAGTGGCATGGGAAACATGTGTGGAAACATTGCCAAAGCAAGGTGAGGTAGATATTATACAACAGTGAAATAAACCATACAAATTAAACCGTAAACATTACACTATACAGAAGTTTCAAACAATAAAGACATTACAAATGTATATTATTATATATACATGTTGTAACAATGCACAAATGTTAAAGCACACAAGTGAAATAAATAAAGCATAAATATGGGTTGTATTTACAATGGTGTTTGTTCTTCACTGGTTGCCCTTTTCTTGTGGCAACAGGTCACAAATCTTGCTGCTGTGATGGAACACTGTGGATTTCTCCCATTAGATATGGGAGTTTATCAAAATTGGATTTGTTTTCAAATTCTTTGTGGATCTGTGTAATCTGAGGGAAATATGTCTCTCTAATATGGTCATACATTGGGCAGGAGGTTAGGAAGTGCAGCTCAGTTTCCACCTCATTTTGTGGGCAGTGTGCACATAGCCTGTCTTCTCTTGAGAGCCATGTCTGCCTACGGCGGCCTTTCTCAATAGCAAGGCTATGCTCACTGAGTCTGTACATAGTCAAAGCTTTCCTTAATTTTGGGTCAGTCACAGTGGTCAGGTATTCTGTCATTGTGTACTCTCTGTTTAGGGCCAAATAGCATTCTAGTTTGCTTTGTTTTTTTGTTAATTCTTTCCAATGTGTCAAGTAATTATCTTTTGTTTTCTCATGATTTGGTTGGGTCTAAGTGTGCTGTTGTCCTGGGCTCTGTGGGGTGTGTTTGTGTTTGTGAACAGAGCCCTAGGACCAGCTTGCTTAGGGGACTCTTCTCCAGGTTCATCTCTCTGTAGGTGATGGCTTTGTTATGGAAGGTTTGGGAATTGCTTCCTTTTAGGTGGTTGTAGAATTTAACGGCTCTTTTCTGGATTTTGATAATTAGTGGGTATCGGCCTAATTCTGCTCTGCATGCATTATTTGGTGTTCTACGTTGTACACGGAGGATATTTTTGCAGAATTCTGCATGCAGAGTCTCAATTTGGTGTTTGTCCCATTTTGTGAAATCTTGGTTGGTGAGCGGACCCCAGACCTCACAACCATAAAGGGCAATGGGGCTCTATGACTGATTCAAGTATTTTTAGCCAGATCCTAATTGGTATGTTGAAATTTATGTTCCTTTTGATGGCATAGAAGGCCCTTCTTGCCTTGTCTCTCAGATCGTTCACAGCTTTGTGGAAGTTACCTGTGGTGCTGATGTTTAGGGCCGAGGTATGTATAGTTTTTTGTGTGCTCTAGTGCAACGTTGTCTAGATGGGATTTGTGGTCCTGGTGACTGGACCTTTTTTTGGAACACCTTTATTTTGGTCTTACTGAAATTTCCTGTCAGGGCCCAGGTCTGACAGAATCTGTGCAGAAGATCTAGGTGCTGCTGTAGGCCCTCCTTGGTTGGTGACAGAAGCACCAGATCATCAGCAAACAGTAGACATTTGACTTCGGATTCTAGTAGGGTGAGACCGGGTGCTGCAGACTGTTCTAGTGCCCGCGCCAATTCGTTGATATATATGTTGAAGAGGGGTGGGGCTTAAGCTGCATCCCTGTCTCACCCCACGACCCTGTGTGAAGAAATGTGTGTGTTTTTTGCCAATTTTAACCGCACACTTGTTGTTTGTGTACATGGATTTTATAATGTCGTATGTTTTACCCCCAACACCACTTTCCATCAATTTGTATAGCAGACCCTCATGCCAAATTGAGTCGAAGGCTTTTTTGAAATCAACAAAGCATGAGAAGACTTTGCCTTTGTTTTGGTTTGTTTGGTTGTCAATTAGGGTGTGTAGGGTGAATACATGGTCTGTTGTACGGTAATTTGGTAAAAAGCCAATTGACATTTGCTCAGTACATTGTTTTCATTGAGGAAATGTACGAGTCTGCTGTTAATGATAATGCAGAGGATTTTCCCAAGGTTACTGTTGACGCATATTCCACGGTAGTTATTGGGGTCAAATTTGTCTCCACTTTTGTGGATTGGGGTGATCAGTCCTTGGTTCCAAATATTGGGGAAGATGCCAGAGCTAAGGACGATGTTAAAGAGTTTTAGTATAGCCAATTGGAATTTGTTGTCTGTATATTTGATCATTTCATTAAGGATACCATCAACACCACAGGCCTTTTTGGGTTGGAGGGTTTTTATTTTGTCCTGTAACTCATTCAAGGTAATTGGAGAATCCAGTGGGTTCTGGTAGTCTTTAATAGTTGATTCTAGGATTTGTATTTGATCATGTATATGTTTTTGCTCTTTATTCTTTGTTATAGAGCCAAAAAGATTGGAGAAGTGGTTTACCCATACATCTCCATTTTGGATAGATAATTCTTCGTGTTGTTGTTTGTTTAGTGTTTTCCAATTTTCCCAGAATTGGTTAGAGTCTATGGAGTCTTCAATTACATTGAGCTGATTTCTGACGTGCTGTTCCTTCTTTTTCCGTAGTGTATTTCTGTATTGTTTTAGTGATTCACCATAGTGAAGGCGTAGACTCAGGTTTTCCGGGTCTCTATGTTTTTGGTTGGACAGGTTTCTCAATTTATTTCTTAGATTTTTGCATTCTTTATCAAACCATTTGTCATTGTTGTTCATTTTCTTCGGTTTTCTATTTGAGATTTTTAGATTTGATAGGGAAACCTCTCTCTCTCTTCGGTCTCCTCTCTCTCTCTTCGGTCTCTTCCCTCTCTCTCTTCGGTCTCCTCTCTCTCTCTCTCTCTCTCTCTCTTCGGTCTCCCTACCTCTCTCTTCTCTTTCTCTCTTCGGTCTCTCCTCTCTCTCTCTTCGGTCTCCTCTCTCTCTCTTCTCTCTCTCTCTTCGGTCTCCTCTCTCTCTCTTCGGTCTCCTCTCTCTCTCTTCTCTCTCTCTCTTCGGTCTCCTCTCTCTCTCTTCGGTCTCCTCTCTCTCTCTTCGGTCTCCTCTCTCTCTCTTCGGTCTCCTCTCTCTCTCTTCGGTCTCTTCTCTCTCTCTTCGGTCTCCTCTCTCTCTCTTCGGTCTCCTCTCTCTCTCTCGGTCTCCTCTCTCTCTCTCTCTCTCTCTCTCTCTCTCTCTTCAGTCTCCTCTCTCTCTCTTCGGTCTCTCCTCTCTCTCTCTTCGGTCTCCTCTCTCTCTCTTCGGTCTCCTCTCTCTCTCTTCAGTCTCCTCTCTCTCTCTTCGGTCTACTCTCTCTCTCTTCGGTCTCCTCTCTCTCTCTTCGGTCTCCTCTCTCTCTCTTCGGTCTCCTCTCTCTCTCTCTCTCTCTCTCTCTCTCTCTCTCTTCGGTCTCCTCTCTCTCTCTCTCTCTCTCTCTTCGGTCTCCTCTCTCTTCGGTCTCTTCTCTCTCTTCTCTCTCTCTCTTCGGTCTCTCCTCTCTCTCTCTTCGGTCTCCTCTCTCTCTCTTCGGTCTCCTCTCTCTCTCTTCGGTCTCCTCTCTCTCTCTTCGGTCTCCTCTCTCTCTCTTCGGTCTCCTCTCTCTCTTCTCTCTCTCTCTTCGGTCTCTCCTCTCTCTCTCTTCTGTCTCTCTCTCTTCTGTCTCTCTCTCTTCTGTCTCTCTCTCTCTTTGATCTGTCCTCTCTCTTTTGTCTCTCAAATGGACAATGACCCCAAGCATACTTCGAAAGTTGTGGCAAAATGGCTTAACTGAGTTGAAATGTATTTGGCTAAGGTGTATTCAAACTTCCAACTTCAACTGTACTTGGTCCCACCTCTGGAGGTCACATACTCAGATTACAAATGAATCACTGGTTTCATTCACTCCAGCTGTGATCCTGATCAGAGGCGTGTGTGTTGCCTTGTTTCAGTTGATATTATTTAGGATATAGAAAAGTATTTTCCATCTCTCTTTCTCTCTGTAATGAGTCTCTGTGCAGTTCTATAATTGAAACCCTGGTGAACAGAACGATGGAAGAAGGACTGACCGACTCACGGACTGTGGCTGTTAGATGTGTGTGTGTGTGTGTGTGTGTGTGTGTGTGTGTGTGTGTGTGTGTGTGTGTCCATTGCTTTTCCTTGTTAGAGAGCTTAGATCATGATGCAATAACTAACTAAGGAGACCAACATCAATACCACACATCAATACCACACATCAATACCACACATCAATACCACACATCAATACCACACATCAATACCACACATCACTACCACACATCAATACCACACATCACTATCACACATCAATACCACACATCAATACCACACATCACTACCACACATCAATACCACACATCATTACCACACATCACTACCACGCATCACTACCACACATCAATACCACGCATCACTACCACACATCAATACCACACATCACTACCACACATCAATACCACACATCACTATCACACATCAATACCACACATCACTACCACACATCACTACCACACATCAATACCACACATCACTATCACACATCAATACCACACATCACTACCACACATCAATACCACACATCACTATCACACATCAATACCACACATCAATACCACACATCACTACCACACATCAATACCACACATCACTACCACACATCACTACCACACATCACTACCACACATCAATACCACACATCACTACCACACATCACTACCACACATCAATACCACACATCACTATCACACATCAATACCACACATCACTACCACACATCAATACCACACATCACTATCACACATCAATACCACACATCACTACCACACATCAATACCACACATCACTATCACACATCACTACCACACATCAATACCACACATCACTACCACACATCACTATCACACATCACTACCACACATCACTATCACACATCAATACCACGCATCACTACCACACATCACTACCACACATCAATACCACACATCACTACCACACATCAATACCACACATCACTATCACACATCAATACCACACATCACTACCACACATCACTACCACACATCAATACCACACATCACTACCACACATCAATACCACACATCACTACCACACATCAATACCACACATCAATACCACACATCATTACCACACATCACTACCACGCATCAATACCACACATCAATACCACACATTACTACCACACATCACTACCACACATCACTACCACACATCAATACCACACATCAATACCACACATCAATACCACACATCATTACCACACATCAATACCACACATCAATACCACACATCAATACCACACATCAATACCACACATCACTACCACACATCAATACCACACATCACTACCACACATCAATACCACACATCACTACCACACATCACTACCACACATCACTACCACACATCAATACCACACATCACTACCACACATCACTATCACACATCACTACCACACATCACTACCACACATCAATACCACACATCACTACCACACATCACTATCACACATCACTACCACACATCACTATCACACATCAATACCACACATCACTACCACACATCACTACCACACATCAATACCACACATCAATACCACACATCACTACCACACATCACTACCACACATCACTACCACACATCACTACCACACATCACTACCACACATCACTATCACACATCACTACCACACATCACTACCACACATCACTACCACACATCACTACCACACATCACTACCACACATCACTACCACACATCACTACCACACATCAATACCACACATCAATACCACACATCACTACCACACATCACTACCACACATCAATACCACACATCACTACCACACATCAATACCACACATCACTACCACACATCACTACCACACATCACTACCACACATCACTACCACACATCACTATCACACATCACTACCACACATCACTACCACACATCAATACCACACATCACTACCACACATCACTACCACACATTACTACCACACATCACTATCACACATCAATACCACACATCACTACCACACATCACTACCACACATCACTACCACACATCATTACCACACATCAATACCACACATCACTATCACACATCAATACCACACAATACCTAAGGCCCCTCTGCTAAATCAAATCAAATCAAATGTATTTATATAGCCCTTCTTACATCAGCTGATATCTCAAAGTGCTGTACAGAAGGTAGAGGTTAATCCAGGCCCTGCAGTGCCTAGCTCCACTCCCATTCCCCAGGCGCTATCATTTGTTGACTTCTGTAACCGTAAATGCCTTGGTTTCACGCATGTTATCTACATGCATATCTACACCATATGTACATACATTAACCATATCTACATGTACATACCACCTCAATCAGCCCTACTAACTGTGTGTCTGTATGTAGCCTCACTACTTTTATAGCCTCGCTACTGTATATAGCCTGTCTTTTTACTGTTGTTTTATTTCTTTACTTACCTATTGTTCACCTAACACCTTTTTTGCACTATTGATTAGAGCCTGTAAGTAAGCATTTCACTGTACACCTGTTGTATTTGGCGCACGTGACAAATAAACTTTGATTTGATTTGTTAACATTAGGCGCCTCATACCTAAGTTTGTTTTATTCACTGCTTTAGCACACTCTGCATCCCGGATGTCCTAGTCGTGTCTGAATCCTGGCTTAGGAAGAAAACCCTGAAATTTCCATCCCTAACTATAACATTTTCCGACAAGATAGAACTGCCAAAGGGGGCGGAGTTGCAATCTACTGCAGAGATAGCCTACAGAGTTCTGTCTTACTATCCAAGTCGGTGTCCAAACAATTTGAGCTTCTACTTTTAAAAATCCACCTTTCCAGAAACAAGTCTCTCACAGTTGCCGCTTGCTATAGACCACCTTCTGCCCCCAGCTGTGCCCTGGACACCATATGTGAATTGATTGCCCCCCCATCTATCTTCAGAGCTCGTGCTGTTAGGTGACCTAAACTGGGACATGTTTAACACCCCGGCAGTCCTACAATCTAAGCTTGATGTCCTCAATCTCACACAAATTATCAATGAACCTACCAGGTACAACTCCAAATCCGTAAACACAGGCACCCTCATAGATATCATCTTAACCAACTTGCCCTCCAAATACACCTCTGCTGTTTTCAACCAAGATCTCAGCGATCACTGCCTCATTGCTTGCGTCTGTAATGGGTCTGCGGTCAAACAATCTCCACTCATCACTGTCAAACGCTCCCTAAAACACTTCAGCGAGCAGGCCTTTCTAATCGACCTGGCCCGGGTATCCTGGAAGGATATTGACCTCATTCCATCAGTAGAAGATGCCTGGATATTCTTTAAAAGTGCTTCCCTCACAATCATAAATAAGCATGCCCCATTCAAAAAAATTAGAACCAGGAACAGATATAGCCCGTGGTTCACTCCAGACCTGACTGCCCTTGACCAGCACAAAAACATCCTGTGGCGGACTGCAATAGCATCGACTAGCCCCGCGATATGCAACTTTTCAGGGAAGTTAGGAACCAATATACACAGTCAGTTAGGAAAGCAAAGGCTAGCTTTTTCAAACAGAAATTTGCTCCAAAAAGTTCTGGGACACTGTGAAGTCCATGGAGAATAAGAGCACCTCCTCCCAGCTGCCCATTGCACTGAGGCTAGGAAACACTGTCACTACCGATAAATCCACGATAATTGAGAATTTCGATAAGCATTTTTCCACTGCTGGCCATGCTTTCCATCTGGCCACCCCTACCCGTCAACAGCCCTGCAACTCCCACAGCAACTTGCCCAAGCCTCCCCCATTTCTCCTTCACCCAAATCCAGATAGCTGATGTTCTGAAAGAGCTGCAAAATCTGGACCCGTACAAATCAGCAGGACTAGACAATCTGGACCCTCTCTTTCTAAAATGATCTGCTGAAATTGTTGCAACCCCTATTACTAGCCTGTTCAACCTCTCTTTCGTATCGTCTGAGATTCCCAAAGATTGGAAAGCTGCCGCGGTCATCCCCCTCTTCAAAGGGGGAGCCACTCTAGACCCAAACTGCTACAGACCTATATCTATCCTAACCTGCCTTTCTAAAGTCTTCGAAAGCCAACAAACAGATCACCGACAATTTGGAATCCCATCGTACCTTCTCAACTATGCAATCTGGTTTCCGAACTGGTCATGGGTGCACCTCAGCCACTGTCAAGGTCCTAAACAATTTCATAACCTCCATCGATAAGAGACAATACTGTGCAGCTGTATTCATAGACCTGGCCAAGGCTTTCGACTCTGTCAATCACCACATTATTATCGGCATACTCAAGAGCCTTGGTTTCTCAAATGACTGCCTCGCCTGGTTCACCAACTACTTCTCTGACAGAGTTCAGTGTGTCAAATCGGAGGGCCTGTTGTCCGGACCTCTGGCAGTCTTCATGGGGGTGCCACAGGGTTCAATTCTCGGGCCTACTCTTTTCTCTGTATACATCAATGATGTCGCTCTTGCTGCTGGTGATTCTCTGATCCACCTCTACGCAGACGACACCATTCTGTATACTTCTGGCCCTTCTTTGGACACTGTGTTAACTTCTACCGACTCAGAAACCCGGATCCGGGAGCACCCCCCACCCCCCCACCAGTAAAAAAGCTGAATAGCATAGCTAGCATAGCGTCACAAGTAAATACTAGCATCTAAATATCATTCAATCACAAGTCCAAGATACCAGATGAAAGATCCACTTCTTGTGAATCCAGCAATCATTTCTGATTTGTAAAATGTTTTACAGGGAAGACACAATATGTAAATCTATTAGCTAACCACGTTAGCAAAAGAAACCATTTTTCTTTGTCCACCATTTTTTCTCTCCACCAGTAGCTATCACCAATTTGGCCAAATAAAGATATTGATAGCAACTAACCAAGAAAAAACTTCATCAGATGACAGTCTGATAACATATTTATTGTATTGCATAGGTTTTGTTAGAAAAATGTGCATATTTCAGGTATAAATCATAGTTTACAATTGCACCCACCATCACAACTCGACTAGAATAAATACAGAGAGCAACGTGTATTACCTAATTACTAATCATAAAACATTTCTTAAAAATACACAGCTCACAGCAATGGAAAGACACAGATCTTGTGAATTCAGACAATATTTCAGATTTTCTAAGTGTTTTACAGCGAAAACACAATAAATCGTTATATTAGCATACCACATGTGCAAACGTTACCCGAGCATTGATTCAAGGCAAAAAGAGCGATAGCATTATCACCACCAAAATGTATTAATTTTTTCACTAACCTTCTCAGAATTCTTCCGATGACACTCCTGTAACATCATATTACAACATACATATAGAGTTTGTTCGAAAATGTGCATATTTAGCCACAAAAAAAACGTGGTTATACAATGAGAATAGTAGCAAAACTGGCCTGAAAATGTCGGGCGCCATATTGGACAGTGATCTAGTCTAATGAATAAATATTCATAAACTTGACTAAAAAATACAGGGTGGACAGCTATTGAAAGACAATTTAGTTCTTAATGCAATCGCTGAATTACATTTTTTAAATTATCCTTACTGTGCAATACCGGGTGCGCCAAAGCGAAGCTACCCCAAAGAAAATGGCGGAATATGCGTTTAACATTTTTCTACAGAACAACGATTTATCATCATAAATAGTTCTTACTATGAGCTGATCTTCCATCAGAATCTTGGGCAATGTATCCTTTCTCCGGTCTAATTGTCTTTTGGTCGAAAGATGTCCTCTTGTCCCGTCGAAATGGCCACTAACGTTCGGCATCTACAGGAAAAGTGTCCAACTCTTCAAAGTGCGTCACAAAGAAATGCCTCAAAATCGCACTAAACGGATATAAATTGCTATAAAACGGTTTAAATTAACTACCTTATGATGTTTTTAACACCTATAACGAGTAAAAACATGACCGGCGATATATTACTGGCTAAACCAAAGCTTGGAAAGAGGCCAGTCCGACGTCCATCGTGCGTCGAGCGCATTGAAGAAAAGAAAGCTCCTTCCGCCTTTCTGTCTTTTATAAAGTCCCTGATTGCGCAATCGACTCCATTCAAATTGTCACCACTTACTGACATCTAGAGGAAGGCGTAGGCAGTGTTTGTAGCCCCATAGGATTCACAGGGACTTAAAAACTGAACTGGGAACAGGGACCAAGATTTCTGAAATCTCACTCCCTGTCAGGAAAAGTGCTGTAGAATGAGTTCTGTTCCACTCAGAGACATAATTCCAACGGTTATAGAAACTAGAGAGTGTTTTCTATCCAATAATAATAATAATATGCATATTGTACGAGCAAGAATTGAGTACTAGGCAGTTTAATCTGGAGACGAATTTATGCTAAGTCGAAACAGCACCCCCTATACTCGCAAAAGGTTAACAACCCTCCAGACGAGCTTCAATGCCATACAACTCTCCTTCCGTGGCCTGCTCTCACCTGCTCTTAATTGCAAGTTAAACTAAATGCGTGCCTTTCAACCAATCGCTACCAGCAGCTGCCCGTCCAGCATCACTACTCTGGACGGTTCTGACTTAGAATATGTGGACATCTACAAATAACTAGGTGTCTGGTTAGACTGTAAACTCTCCTTCCAGACTCACATTAAGCATCTCAAATCCAAAATTAAATCTAGAATTGGCTTCCTATTTCGCAACAAAGCATCCTTCACTCATGCTGCCAAACATACCCTCGTAAAACTGACTATCCTACCGAACCTTGACTTCGGCGATGTAATTTACAAAATAGCCTCCAACACTCTACTCAGCAAATTGGATACAGTCTATCACAGTGCCATCCATTTTGTCACCAAAGCCCCATATACTACCCACCACTACGACCTATATGCTCTCGTTGGTTGGCCCTCGCTTCATTTTCGTCGCCAAACCCACTGGCTCCAGGTCATCTATAAGTCTCTGCTAGGTAAAACCCCACCTTATCTCAGCTCACTGGTCACCATAGCAACACCCACCCGTAGCACACGCTCCAGCAGGTATATTTCACTGGTCACCCCCAATGCCAATTTTCCTTTGGCTGCCTCTCCTTCCAGTTCTCTGCTGCCAATGACTGGAACAAATTTCAAAAATCACTGAAGCTGGAGACTCTTACCTCCCTCACTAGCTTTAAACACCAGCTGCCAGAGCAGCTCACATATCACTGCACCTGTACATAGCTCATCTGTAAATAGCCCGACTACCTCATCCCCATACTGTTATTTAGATTTGTTGCTCTTTTGCACCCCAGTATCTCTACTTGCACATCATCATCTGCACATCTATCACTCCAGTGTTAATGCTAAATTGGCCTATTTATTGCCTTACCTCCCTAATCTTACTACATTTGAACACGCTGTACATAGATTTTTCTGTACGTTTGTTTATGTTTAACTCTGTGTTGTTGTTTTTGTCGCACTGCTTTGCTTTATTCTTGGCCAGGTCACAGTTGCAAATGAGAACTTGTTCTCAACTGGCCTACCTGGTTAAATAAAGGTGAAATATATATATATATATATTAAAGACTACATTACATATCCCTGCAAGCTCCTGCATGTATTCACTAGCTGACACCTTTGCTGACAAAGTGTGTGTGTGTGTGTGTGTGTGTGTGTGTGTGTGTGTGTGTGTGTGTGTGTGTGTGTGTGTGTGTGTGTGTGTGTGTGTGTGTGTGTGTGTGTGTGTGTGTGTGTGTGTGTGTGTGTGTCCCACTTCTCTTTAACCCTCAGTTAGCACCCCGTCATTCCATATTGATTATTCCAGGTCATGGTTCGCTGCAGATTCTGGATCTGATTTTCCAATAACAACACACACACACACACACACACACACACACACACACACACACACACACACACACACACACACACACACACACACACTATTAGCCCCAGTGTGTTACATTGACACCATAGTTATAATGAGCTTGTGGTCCTCAATGCTCCTTTAGCAATTCGTATAGGGTCGCAAAAATACACACACACCCTCCTCTTCTCTCTTCTCCCTCAACCTCTCCTCTTCTCCTGTTCTCTCCCTCAACCTCTCCTCTTCTCTCCCTCAACCTCTCCTCTTCTCTCTTCTCCCTCAACCTCTCCTCTTCTCCTGTTCTCTCCCTCAATCTCTCCTCTTCTCTCCCTCAACCTCTCCTCTTCTCCTGTTCTCTCCCTCAATCTCTCCTCTTCTCTCCCTCAACCTCTCCTCTCCCTCAACCTCTTCGCTCCCTCAACCTCTTCGCTCCCTCAACCTCTCCTTTTCTCTCCCTCAACCTCTCAACTCCCTCAACCTCTTCTCTCCCTCAACCTCTCCTGTTCTCTCCCTCAACCTCTCCTCTCCTCTCCCTCAACCATCTTCTCAACCTCTCCTTTTCTCTCCCTCAAGCTCTCCTCTTCTCTCCCTCAAGCTCTCCTCTTCTCTCCCTCAACCTCTTCTCCCTCCCTCAACCTCTCCTCTTCTCCTCTTCTCTCCCTCAACCTCACCTCTTCTCTCCCTCAACCTCTTCTCCCTCCCTCAACTTTTCCTCTTCTCTTCCTCAACCTCTTCTCCCTCCCTCAACCTCTCCTCTTCTCTCCCTCAACCTCTTCTCCATCCCTCAACCTCTCCTCTTCTCTCCCTCAACCTCTTCTCCATCCCTCAACCTCTCCCCTTCTCTCCCTCAACCTCTTCTCCCTCCCTCAACCTCTCCTCTTCTCCATCCCTCAACTTTTCCTCTTCTCTCCCTCAACCTCTTCTCCCTCCCTCAACCTCTCCTCTTCTCCTCTTCTCTCCCTCAACCTCTCCTCTTCTCTCCCTCAAGCTCTCCTCTTCTCTCCCTCAACGTCTTCTCCATCCCTCAACCTCTCCTCTTCTCTCCCTCAACCTCTTCTCCATCCCTCAACCTCTCCTCTTCTCTCCCTCAACCTCTTCTCCCTCCCTCAATCTCTCCTCTTCTCTCCCTCAACCTCTTCTCCCTCCCTCAACTTTTCCTCTTCTCTCCCTCAACCTCTTCTCCCTCCCTCAACCTCTTCTCTCCCTCAACCTCTTCTCCCTCCCTCAACTTTTCCTCTTCTCTCCCTCAACCTCTTCTCCCTCCCTCAACCTCTCCTCTTCTCTCCCTCAACGTCTTCTCCATCCCTCAACCTCTCCTCTTCTCTCCCTCAACCTCTTCTCCATCCCTCAACCTCTCCTCTTCTCTCCCTCAACCTCTTCTCCCTCCCTCAACCTCACCTCTTCTCTCCCTCAACCTCTTCTCCATCCCTCAACCTCTCCTCTTCTCTCCCTCAACCTCTTCTCCCTCCCTCAACCTCTCCTCTTCTCTCCCTCAACCTCTTCTCCCTCCCTCAACCTCTCCTCTTCTCTCCCTCAAGCTCTCCTCTTCTCTCCCTCAACGTCTTCTCCATCCCTCAACCTCTCCTCTTCTCTCCCTCAACCTCTTCTCCCTCCCTCAACCTCTCCTCTTCTCTCCCTCAACCTCTTCTCCATCCCTCAACGTCTCCTCTTCTCTCCCTCAACCTCTTCTCCCTCCCTCAACCTCTCCTCTTCTCTCCCTCAACCTCTTCTCCCTCCCTCAACTTTTCCTCTTCTCTCCCTCAACCTCTTCTCCCTCCCTCAACCTCTCCTCTTCTCTCCCTCAACCTCTTCTCCCTCCCTCAACCTCTTCTCTTCTCAACCTCTTCTCTTCTCCTTTCCTCCTTCATTTTCTTGCCCCTTTACTGACTGGGAAGGAGTGTGTGTGTGTGTACCAGACAGATGGTGTCCATAGTAACAGTGGTGTGTCCTGGGCCAGACAGAACAGGTGCAGCCAGATCTCACTGATCCATCACCTTCATCACTGAAGCTGTTACAGTCAGAACCTACTAATCAATCAACCAGCCTTCATCACTGAATCTGTTACAATCAGAACATACTAATCAATCACACAGCCATCATCACTGAATCTATTACAGTCAGAACATACTAATCAATCACACAGCCTTCATCACTGAATCTGTTACAGCCAGAACCTACTAATCAATCACACAGCCTTCATCACTGAATCTGTTACAGCCAGAACCTACTAATCAATCACACAGCCTTCATCACTGAATCTGTTACAGTCAGAACCTACTAATCAATCACACAGCCTTCATCACTGAATCTGTTACAGTCAGAACCTACTAATCAATCACACAGCCTTCATCACTGAATCTGTTACAGTCAGAACCTACTAATCAATCACACAGCCTTCATCACTGAATCTGTTACAGTCAGAACATACTAATCAATCACACAGCCTTCATCACTGAATCTATTACAGTCAGAAAATACTAATCAATCACACAGCCTTCATCACTGAATCTGTTACAGTCAGAACCTACTAATCAATCACACAGCCTTCATCACTGAATCTGTTACAGTCAGAACCTACTAATCAATCACACAGCCTTCATCACTGAATCTGTTACAGTCAGAACCTACTAATCAATCACACAGCCTTCATCACTGAATCTGTTACAGTCAGAACATACTAATCAATCACACAGCCTTCATCACTGGATCTGTTACAGTCAGAACCTACTAATCAATCACACAGCCTTCATCACTGAATCTGTTACAGTCAGAACCTACTAATCAATCACACAGCCTTCATCACTGAATCTGTTACAGTCAGAACCTACTAATCAATCACACAGCCTTCATCACTGAATCTGTTACAGTCAGAACATACTAATCAATCACACAGCCTTCATCACTGAATCTGTTACAGTCAGAACCTACTAATCAATCACACAGCCTTCATCACTGAATCTGTTACAATCAGAACCTACTAATCAATCACACAGCCTTCATCACTGAATCTGTTACAGTCAGAACATACTAATCAATCACACAGCCTTCATCACTGAATCTGTTACAGTCAGAACATACTAATCAATCACACAGCCTTCATCACTGAATCTGTTACAGTCAGAACCTACTAATCAATCACACAGCCATCATCACTGAATCTGTTACAGTCAGAACATACGAATCAATCACACAGCCTTCATCACTGAATCTGTTACAGTCAGAACATACTAATCAATCACACAGCCTTCATCACTGAATCTGTTACAGCCAGAACCTACTAATCAATCACACATCCTTCATCACTGAATCTGTTACAGTCAGAACCTACGAATCAATCACACATCCTTCATCACTGAATCTGTTACAGTCAGCACATACTAATCAATCACACAGCCTTCATCACTGAATCTGTTACAGTCAGAACCTACTAATCAATCACACAGCCTTCATCACTGAATCTGTTACAGTCAGAACATACTAATCAATCACACAGCCTTCATCACTGAATCTGTTACAGTCAGAACATACTAATCAATCACACAGCCTTCATCACTGAATCTGTTAGTCAGAACCTACTAATCAATCACACAGCCTTCATCACTGAATCTGTTACAGTCAGAACATACTAATCAATCACACAGCCTTCATCACTGAATCTGTTACAGTCAGAACCTACTAATCAATCACACAGCCTTCATCACTGAATCTGTTACAGTCAGAACATACTAATCAA
>NW_024060789.1:0-20744 GCF_016432855.1 Salvelinus namaycush | reverse complement strand
TAGGTTTATAGATTAAGATCTACACCTCCATTAGGATGATAGATGTAATCTACTCCTCCATTAGGATTATGATGTAATCTACACCTCCTCCATTAGGTAGATAGATGTAACCTACCCTCCATTAGATGATAGATTGTAATCTACTCCTCCATTAGGATGATAGATGATAGATGTAATCTACTCCTCCATTTGGATGATAGATGTAATCTACACCTCCATTAGGATGATAGAGTAATCTACACCTCCATTAGGATGATAGATGATAGTTGTAATCTACTCCTCCATTAGGATGATAGATGTAATCTACACCTCCATTAGGATGATAGATGTAATCTACTCCTCCATTAGGATGATAGATGTAATCTACTCCTCCATTAGGATGATAGATGTAATCTACTCCTCCATTAGGATGATATGTAATCACTCCTCCATTAGGATTATAGATGTAATCTACACCTCCATTAGGATGATAGATGTAATCTACTCCTCCATTAGGATGATAGATGTAATCTACTCCTCCATTAGGATGATAGATGTAATCTACACCTCCATTAGGATGATAGATGATAGATGTAATCTACTCCTCCATTAGGATGATAGATGTATCTACACCTCCATTAGGATGATAGATGTAATCTACTCCTCCATTAGGATGATAGATGTAATCTACACCTCCATTAGGATGATAGATTAATCTACACCTCCATTAGGATGATAGATGTAATCTACACCTCCATTAGGATGATAGATGTAATCTACACCTCCATTAGGATGATAGATAGATGTAATCTACTCCTCCATTTGGATGATAGATGTAATCTACACCTCCATTAGGATGATAGATGATAGATGTAATCTACTCCTCCATTAGGATGATAGATTATCTACACCTCCATTAGGATGATAGATGTAATCTACTCCTCCATTAGGATGATAGATGTAATCTACACCTCCATTAGGATGATAGATGTAATCTACACCTCCATTAGGATGATAGATGATAGATGTAATCTATCTCCATTGGGATGATATATGTAATCTACACCTCCAGTAGATGATAGATGTAATCTACCCTCCATTAGGACACGCACAGTAGATGTAATCTACACCTCCATTAGGATGATAGAGTAATCTACACCTCCATTAGGATGATAGATGATCGATGTCAATCTACTCTCCATTTGGATGATATATGTATCTAACTCCTCAATTTTGGGACGAATAGAGTATCTACACCTACATTAGGATGCTAGATGATATCTACTACCTCCATAGATGCTAGATGTAATCTACTCCTCCATTAGATGAAGATGTATTACTCCCCATTGGATGATAGATGCTAATCTACTCCTCCATTAGGATGATAGATGTAATCTACACTCCATTAGGATGATAGATGTAATCTACACCTCCATAGGATGATAGATGTAATCTACACATCAATTAGGATGATAGATGTAATAGACCGGATGATAGATGTAATCTACGCCCCATTAGGATGATAGATGTAATCACTCCTCCATTAGGATGATAGATGAATCCTACCTCCTCCAGTAGGATGATCGAGTAATTACTCCTCCATTAGGATTGATTAGATGTAATCTTACTCCTTCCCACTTCAGGACACTGCATAGATGTAATCTACACCTCCATTAGGATGATAGATGTAATCTACACCTCCATTAGGATGATAGATGTAATCTACACCTCCATTAGGATGATAGATGATAGATGTAATCTACTCCTCCATTTGGATGATAGATGTAATCTACACCTCCATTAGGATGATAGATGTAATCCACTCCTCCATTAGGATGATAGATGATAGATGTAATCTACTCCTCCATTTGGATGATAGATGTAATCTACACCTCCATTAGGATGATAGATGATAGATGTAATCTACTCCTCCATTAGGATGATAGATGTAATCTACACCTCCATTAGGATGATAGATGTAATCTACTCCTCCATTAGGATGATAGATGTAATCTACACCTCCATTAGGATGATAGATGTAATCTACACCTCCATTAGGATGATAGATGATAGATGTAATCAACTCCTCCATTAGGATGATATATGTAATCTACTCCTCCGATTGATGATAGATGTAATCTACACCTCCATTAGGATGATAGATGTAATCTACACCTCCATTAGGATGATAGATGTAATCTACTCCTCCATTAGGATGATAGATGTAATCTACTCCTCCATTAGGATGATAGATGTAATCTACTCCTCCATTAGGATGATAGATGTAATCTACACCTCCATTAGGATGATAGATGTAATCTACACCTCCATTAGGATGATAGATGTAATCTACACCTCCATTAGGATGATAGATGATAGATGTAATCTACTCCTCCATTTGGATGATAGATGTAATCTACACCTCCATTAGGATGATAGATGTAATCCACTCCTCCATTAGGATGATAGATGATAGATGTAATCTACTCCTCCATTTGGATGATAGATGTAATCTACACCTCCATTAGGATGATAGATGATAGATGTAATCTACTCCTCCATTAGGATGATAGATGTAATCTACACCTCCATTAGGATGATAGATGTAATCTACTCCTCCATTAGGATGATAGATGTAATCTACACCTCCATTAGGATGATAGATGTAATCTACACCTCCATTAGGATGATAGATGATAGATGTAATCAACTCCTCCATTAGGATGATATATGTAATCTACTCCTCCATTTGGATGATAGATGTAATCTACACCTCCATTAGGATGATAGATGTAATCTACACCTCCATTAGGATGATAGATGTAATCTACTCCTCCATTAGGATGATAGATGTAATCTACTCCTCCATTAGGATGATAGATGTAATCTACTCCTCCATTAGGATGATAGATGTAATCTACACCTCCATTAGGATGATAGATGTAATCTACACCTCCATTAGGATGATAGATGTAATCTACACTTCCATTAGGATGATAGATGTAATCTACAGGATGATAGATGTAATCTACTCCTCCATTAGGATGATAGATGTAATCTACTCCTCCATTAGGATGATAGATGTAATCTACTCCTCCATTAGGATGATAGATGTAATCTACTCCTCCATTAGGATGATAGATGTAATCTACTCCTCCATTAGGATGATAGATGTAATCTACTCCTCCATTAGGATGATAGATGTAATCTACACCTCCATTAGGATGATAGATGTAATCTACTCCTCCATTAGGATGATAGATGTAATCTACAGGATGATAGATGTAATCTACTCCTCCATTAGGATGATAGATGTAATCTACTCCTCCATTAGGATGATAGATGTAATCTACTCCTCCATTAGGATGATAGATGTAATCTACACCTCCATTAGGATGATAGATGATAGATGTAATCTACTCCTCCATTAGGATGATAGATGTAATCTACACCTCCATTAGGATGATAGATGTAATCTACTCCTCCATTAGGATGATAGATGTAATCTACACCTCCATTAGGATGATAGATGTAATCTACACCTCCATTAGGATGATAGATGTAATCTACTCCTCCATTAGGATGATAGATGTAATCTACTCCTCCATTAGGATTATAGATGTAATCTACACCTCCATTAGGATGATAGATGTAATCTACACCTCCATTAGGATGATAGATGTAATCTACTCCTCCATTAGGATGATAGATGTAATCTACTCCTCCATTAGGATGATAGATGATAGATGTAATCTACTCCTCCATTAGGATGATAGATGTAATCTACTCCTCCATTAGGATGATAGATGTAATCTACACCTCCATTAGGATGATAGATGATAGATGTAATCTACACCTCCATTAGGATGATAGATGTAATCTACACCTCCATTAGGATGATAGATGATAGATGTAATCTACTCCTCCATTTGGATGATAGATGTAATCTACACCTCCATTAGGATGATAGATGTAATCTACACCTCCATTAGGATGATAGATGATAGATGTAATCTACTCCTCCATTAGGATGATAGATGTAATCTACACCTCCATTAGGATGATAGATGTAATCTACTCCTCCATTAGGATGATAGATGTAATCTACTCCTCCATTTGGATGATAGATGTAATCTACACCTCCATTAGGATGATAGATGATAGATGTAATCTACTCCTCCATTAGGATGATAGATGGAATCTACTCCTCCATTAGGATGATAGATGTAATCTACTCCTCCATTAGGATGATATATGTAATTTACACACTGACCCACCTACATATTCCACACCACATTCACTGAGCCTGTCTACGCTGGGTATAGGCTATGGTGTAACGGCTCAAGAGTATCCCTGTGCCTGGTAGAATAGACATTTATTATTGCAGTTCATGGAGCCACTCTATGCAGGTTTCGTTATCATCATGACTGTGTCCTTGTCCGGTAGAAAAGTCCTAGTCTCTCTCATTGTAATTCCCCTATAATGTAGAATAGTCCTAATCTCTCTCATTATAATTATCCTACAGTGTAGAATAATCCTAATCTCTCATTATAATTCCCCTATAGTGTAGAATAATCCTAATCTCTCATTATAATTCCCCTATAGTGTAGAATAATCCTAATCTCTCATTATAATTCCCCTATAGTGTAGAATAAACATAATCTCTCATTATAATTCCCCTATAATGTAGAATAGTCCTAATCTTTCTCATTATAATTATCCTACAGTGTAGAATAATCCTAATCTCTCTTTATAATTCCCCTATAGTGTAGAATAATCCTAATCTCTCATTATAATTCCCCTATAGTGTAGAATAATCCTAATCTCTCTTTATAATTCCCCTATAGTGTAGAATAATCATAATCTCTCATTATAATTCCCCTATAGTGTAGAATAATCATAATATCTCATTATAATTCCCCTATAGTGTAGAATAATCCTAATCTATCTTTATAATTCCCCTATAGTGTAGAATAATCCTAATCTCTCATTATAATTCCCCTATAGTGTAGAATAATCCTAATCTCTCATTATAATTCCCCTATAGTGTAGAATAATCCTAATCTCTCATTATAATTCCCCTATAGTGTAGAATAATCCTAATCTCTCATTATAATTCCCCTATAGTGTAGAATATTGAACTCCCTTGCCTTTTTTGCACTAATACTTTTCTTAGCTACTTTATTGGGGGAACATGTACTTAATATGACTGTGATATGTTAGTGGATGCACTAAATGTAATTTCATTTGACTAAAATGTCATTGTAATGTAAAATACACATATTTAATGTAATGTTCTTGATTGAAGCTTGTTTCATCTGTCTTCCAAAATTTGGAGTAACATTTCAACATTGTACTTTGACATATGTACATATATTTCCAAACAAAGGTGACGATTTTTGTTAATCATTGAATTAATAAATCATGCTACTGTATTATTTCCTTGTCCTTTATTGAACTCCCATAATTCTCTGCAGCGTACTAATATCTAGGCGTATGTCACAACTTCACAGGAGAGTCTTTTGAATGTACTTTTTTTTTTTTTATCAAAATGCGTTTTTTGGCAGAAATGCTTTCTCGAACATGTGAACGTTCATGTCATCTGTATGTCACCTGTAAATACGAATACAATTGTTAAATTACTAGCCTAGTTGTTTTAGCCACAGAAAAAGTGAGCAACCTTCCCGCTAGCCACGATTGGCTGAGATAATGAGTGGGCTGGATATGCCAAGAGATGAGTTTGGATTGGTCTGCTGTGTTACATCTTGTGTCTATAAAATGAGCTGCTCGTTATGAATAGATAAACCTTTCTACTGCAGTTTTTTTTAAAGATATAACTTTAGCCACAGAGAACTGCAAATATGTTGCTATTGCTCTCAATAATTTGACCCTGCTGCTCTATGGATTGGGATTTCACCCTGTTATTTGACCCTGCTGGTCATCTATGAACATTTGAACATCTTGGAGATGTTCTGTTATAATCTCCACCCGGCACAGCCAGAAAAGGACTGGCCACCCCTCATAGGGGTTCCTCTCCAGATTTCTTCCTAGGTTCTGGCCTTTCTAGGGAGTTTTTCCTAGGCACCGTGCTTCTACACCTGCATTGCTTGCTGTTTGGGGTTTAAGGCTGGGTTTCTGTACAGCACTTTGTGACATAGGCTGATGTAAGGACTTTGTAAATACATTTGATTGATTGAATAAACATTGCTGCCCTGAATTTATCTATCGACAAAGATCTGTGGGAAAAAGTTGCGATGGATGACGATCGTGCAACGCTGACTCTCTGAAAATAAGTTTTGAAATCAGTGGAACACTGATTACACCTTCTGTAGAGACCCATCCACTTAGCAAAATATTGATATATAAAATTAATATTGATATGTGTGACTGTAACATGATTTTGTGACATACCACAACAATATCATGTGACCGTATCAAGTGTCCACCACTTAAATATATGGTCCCTGCATCTGTTTATGTACTGTACATGTGCCCCTCACTCAGGTTTCAACTCAGGTTGCATGGCCTTAAAACTTCTTACGGCTAGGGGTTCCGAGACATTCAGCTGACAAGGCAGAGCGCGAAATTCAAAAATATTTTTTAGAAATATTTAACTTTCATACATTCACAAGTGCAATAAACCAAATTAAAGCGTAACTTCTTGTTAATCTACCCATCGTGTCCGATTTCAAAAAGGCTTTACAGCGAAAGCACACCATATGATTATGTTAGGTCAGAGCCTAGTCACAAAACACATACAGCCATTTTCCAGCCAAGAGAGGAGTCACAAAAAGCAGAAATAGAGATAAAATGAATCACTAACCTTTGATGATCTTCATCAGATGGCACTCATAGGACTTCATGTTACACAATACATGTTTTGTTATGTTTTGTTCGAAAAAGTTCATAATTATATCCAAAAATCTCAGTTTACATTGGCGCGTTATGGTCAGTAATGTTGTGCCTCGAAAACATCCGGCGAAATTTCAGAGAGCCACATCAATTTACAGAAATACTCATCATAAACTTTGATAAAAGATACAACTGTTATGCACATAATTAACTTCTTTGGGGTAGGGGGCAGTATTTTCATGTCCGGATGAAAAGCGTGCCCAGAGGAAACGGCCTGCTACTCAGCCATAAAAGCTAGAATATGCATATTATTAGTAGTTTTGGATAGAAAACACTCTTAAGTTTCTGAAACTGTTTGTATGATGTCTGTGAGTATAACAGAACTCATATGGCAGGCAAAAACCTGAGAAAAAATCCAACCAGGAAGTGGGAAATCTGAGGTTGGTCGATTTTCAACTCAGCTCCTATTGAATACACAGTGGGAAATTGGTAATGTTGCACTTCCTAAGGCTTCCACTAGATGTCAACAGTCTTTAGAACCTTGTCTGATGCTTCTACTGTGAAGTGGGGGCAAATGAGAGGGGATTGAGTAAGGTCTACCATGACCTGAACACGCGTTCATGTGAGAGCGAGCTCTGTTCCATCGCACTTCTGAAGACAAAGGAATTCTCTGGTTGGAACATTATTGAAGATTTATGTTAAAAACATCCTAAAGATTGATTCAATACTTCGTTTGTCATGTTTTTACGGACTGTAATATAACTTTTCTAACTTTTTGTCCGTACTTTCCGCTGGACTTGCCCGCGCGTCGTGAGTTTGGAAAGTGTACTGAACGCTAGAACAACAAGGAGGAATTTGGACATAAATGATGGACATTATCGAACAGAACAAAAATGTATTGTGGAATTGGGATTCCTTGGAGTGCTTTCTGATGAAGATCATCAAAGGCAAGTGAATGTTAATAATGTTATTTCTGTCTGGTTTAATATAAGGAATTTTAAATGATTTATACTTTTACTCAATTTAGTACTTCGTTTCTTTCACATGACCCATCAATTTAGACCAGTGTGTCTGGGCAAGTGTTTAACTTCTTTGGGCTGCAGGGGCAGTATTGAGTAGCTTGGATAAAAGGTGCCCATTTCAAACGGCCTCGTACTCAATTCTTGCTCGTACAATATGCATATTATTATTACTATTGGATAGAAAACACTCTCAAGTTTCTAAAACCGTTTGAATTATATCTGTGAGTAAAACAGAACTCATTTTGCAGCAAACTTCCTGTCAGAAAGTGAAAAATCTGAACTCGAGGCTCTGTTCCAGGGCCTGCCTATAAATGTGCTTGATATCTATTAGTATACATGCACTTCATACGCCTTCCACTAGATGTCAATAGGCTGTGAGAGGTGAAATGGGGTTTCTAGGTATTTCTATGGTCAAAAGAGAGAGCTTGGAATGACATGACCCCAGAATTCCTTTGTTCAGGAAGCGCATAAAGGTCACCAGTATTGGCTTCTGAAAAGCATTCGTTATAGACGTCTTATATCTCCGGCTTTGATTTTATTTGATAAATGTGATAATATCATCGTAAAGTATGTTTTTTCAATATAGTTTTATCCGATTATTGAAATTTTTTCGGGAGGTTAGGCGTGTTGCGTTCTGTGCGTTTGTTCACGAAGGAGAGCTTAGCGCCACTTGGCTAGTTATGCTTGCTAATTCAATTGGGAAAAAGGCCATTCTAAAACCAAACAACGATTGTTCTGGACAAAGGACCCCTTGTACAACATTCTGATGGAAGATCATCAAAAGTAGGACCCATTTATGATGTTATTTCATATACCTGACGAACATGTTTACTATTAGTTTGCGCCCAGATTTTGGGCGCACTCTCGCTATAACGTAAGCTGCATGTCGTAATGAAGTTATTTTTAGAATTCTAACACGGCGATGGCATTAAGAACTAGTGTATCTATCATTTCCTATACATGTATTTTTTAGTAAAGTTTATGAATAGTTATTTGGTCATAATAGGTGAGTGTCAGAAACATATACGGAGATTCTGGAAAATAATTGCTACATGGTCACATTGTATAACCACGGATTTCAGCTCTAAATATGCACATTTTCGAACAAACCATATATGTATTGTGTAATATGATGTTATAGGACTGTCATCTGATGAAGTTTATGAAGGTTAGTGAAAAAATTAATATCTTTTGCTGGTTTATTCGCCATCGCTAACGTTGAATTGAATGAATGGGGTTGTGTGGTAGGCTATTGTAGTAAGCTAATATAATGCTATATTGTGTTTTCGCTGTAAAACACTTAAAGAATCAGAAATATTGGCTGGATTCACAAGATGTTTGTCTTTAATTTGTCTTTAATTTGCTGTACACCATGTATTTTTCATAAATGTTTTATGATGAGTATTTAGGTATTTAGGTATTTCAATTTGGTCTCTGTAATTGTTCTAGCTGCTTCGGTGCTATTTCCGATTGTAGCTGCAATGTAAAACTATGATTTATACCTCAAATATGCACATTTTTCGAACAAAACATAGATTTATTGTATAACATGTTATAAGACTGTCATCTGATGAAGTTGTTTCTTGGTTAGTTTGGTTGGTTCTTGGTTAGTTTGGTTGGTTTTGTGCATGCTACCTGTGCTGTGAAAAATGTCTGTGCTTTTTTGTATTTGGTGGTGAGCTAACATAAATATACGTGGTGTTTTCGCTGTAAAACATTTTAAAAATCGGACATGTGGCTGGATTCACAAGATGTTTATCTTTCATTTGCTGTATTGGACTTGTTAATGTGTGAAAGTTAAATATTTCTAAAAAATATCTTTTGAATTTCGCGCCCTGCACTTGGACGGGCTGTTGTCATAAGTGTACCGACACCGGCCTGCAGCCATAAAAGGTTAATAGTTATTTTTTTTTTTAAATCTGGACACTGTTGACCTGTAATTGTTCCTTATTGTTTATTATTATTATTATTGTATTGTATTATTGTTGTATTATTGTATTATTGTACTTATTGTATTGCTACCACTTTTGGTCTTCATCTTTACTACACTACTCACTGTTTAGCACATGACCTCACGAATCCTTAAAGAAATGGGTGGGGCTAAAGCTTAAGAGGGTGGGAACAATGCTGAATGGGTGTAGACAAAGGAGAGCTCTCCAATTGGTACCAAAACATTCAAAGGCCATTTTCTCAAAAGTGAGTTTACAAGTTGATCAACTTTCAAAGCAGAATTACCATTGTTACCCAACTGTAGTGTTTGATATACCATTTTCTAGCTCTGAGTCTCTATTTTTATCTAATGTAAAAAAATTCAATTTCAGATTTTGCTACGTAAGACCGATTTGAGCTGGCCAGTCACATTTTTACCTTTCTTTGGCACGTAGGACACTAGGGACGTGTCGCCCGTGAACACAAACTTAGAGGAATTGATAGGCCTGTTCTGTGTATTCAGCTGAGTTGGGATCTCTGGCTTGTTTCGTATTGTTCCTACCATAGTCAGCCTCCTCTTGAGGAGCACCTGTCCCAGCTTGTGCGAAGTAAAAATAGTTATCACATGTGATGTGGCCACGGAGTCCTTGTCATGTCCAGGACAACCCATCCCTTGGTTCTTCTCAGAGGCTCCTCCATCTGACTTCCCTGTATACACTTGCAAGTTCTACGCATATGATGAAGCAGCATCACAGGCAGCCCAGATCTTGATTCCATATTTTGAGGGTTTAGATGGTATGTACTGCCTGAAGGGGCAGCGGCCCCTAAATGGCATAAACTGCTCATCAACAGTAACGTTGGTCCCAGGGTTGTAAAACAGGGGAAGGTGGTCCACCCACTTGTTCCACACTGACCTGATTGCAGCTAGCCTGTCTCTCTGCACTGACCTGATAGCAGCTAGCTTGTCTCTCTGCACTGACCTGATAGCAGCTAGCCTGTCTCTCTGCACTGACCTGATAGCAGCTAGCTTGTCTCTCTGCACTGACCTGATAGCATCTAGCTTGTCTCTCTGCACTGACCTGATAGCAGCTAGCTTGTCTCTCTGCACTGACCTGATAGCAGCTAGCTTGTCTCTCTGCACTGACCTGACTGCAGCTAGCTTGTCTCTCTACACTGACCTGACTGCAGCTAGCTTGTCTCTCTACACTGACCTGATAGCAGCTAGCTTGTCTCTCTGCACTGACCTGACTGCAGCTAGCTTGTCTCTCTGCACTGACCTGATTACAGCTAGCTTGTCTCTCTACACTGACCTGATTGCAGCTAGCTTGTCTCTCTGCATTGACCTGATAGCAGCTAGCTTGTCTCTCTACATTGACCTGATAGCAGCTAGCTTGTCTCTCTACATTGACCTGATAGCAGATAGCTTGTCTCTCTACACTGACCTGATTGCAGCTAGCTTGTCTCTCTGCCGCCAAGCTGGTCTGGTGTCTCGGTTATCGAAGCGGATAATCCTGGAAATAATGTGGAAGTTTTCCAGAGACATTGTTGCACAGAAATGTTCTCTGTCAGTTTCTGCATCACACAGGGATTCTGTGGATTCCCCCATTGGATCTGAAAACACCAGCAAGGATGAGAACCCCAAAGTATGCATGTAAATGAGTTTGGTCCATCTCCTTCCAGCTCTCTCCAAAAACACACCTTCCCTCCAAGACTGCTGACTGGCTGGTCCTGAGGCTGGTTGCTGACTGGCTTGTCCTGGGGCTGGTTGCTGATGGGCTGGTCCTGGGAATGGCTGCTGATGGGCTGGTCCTGGGGCTGGTTGCTGATGGGCTGGTTGCTGATGGGCTGGTCCTGGGGCTGGTTGCTGATGGGCTGGTCCTGGGGCTGGTTGCTGACTGGCTGGTCCTGAGGCTTGTTGCTGATGGGCTGGTCCTGGGGCTGGTTGCTGATGGGCTGGTCCTGGGAATGGCTGCTGACTGGCTGGTCCTGAGGCTTGTTGCTGATGGGCTGGTCCTGGGGCTGGTTGCTGACTGGCTGGTCCTGAGGCTGGTTGCTGATGGGCTTGTCCTGGGGCTGGTTGCTGACTGGCTGGTCCTGGGGCTGGTTGCTGATGGGCTGGTCCTGGGAATGGCTGCTGACTGGCTGGTCCTGAGGCTTGTTGCTGATGGGCTTGTCCTGGGGCTGGTTGCTGACTGGCTGGTCCTGAGGCTGGCTGCTGATGGGCTGGTCCTGGGGCTGGTTGCTGATGGGCTGGTTGCTGATGGGCTGGTCCTGGGGCTGACGGGCTGGTCCTGGGGCTGACTGCTGATGGGCTGGTCCTGGGGCTGGTTGCTGATGGGCTGGTCCTGTGGCTGACGGGCTGGTCCTGGGGCTGACGGGCTGGTCCTGGGGCTGACTGCTGACGGGCTGGTCCTGGGGCTGATGTGCTGGTCCTGGGGCTGGTTGCTGATGGGCTGATCCTGGGGTTGGTCCTTGGGCTGGTTGCTGACAGGCTGGTCCTGGGGCTGGTTGCTGACGGGCTGGTCCTGGGGCTGACGGGCTGGTCCTGGGGCTGGTTGCTGACAGGCTGGTCCTGGGGCTGGTTGCTGACGGGCTGGTCCTGGGGCTGGCTGCTGACGGGCTGGTCCTGGGGCTGGTACTGGGGCTGGTCCTGGGGCTGGCTGCTGATGAGTTGGTTGCTGATGGGCTGGTCCTGGGGCTGGTTGCTGATGGTTTCAACCTGACTGTTTTAACCTGACTGCTTCAACCTGACTGTTTAAACCTGACTATTTTAACCTGACTGTTTTAACCTGACTGTTTCAACCTGACTGTTTAAACCTGACTATTTTAACCTGACTGTTTCAACCTGACTATTTAAACCTGACTATTTAATCCTGACTGTTTCAACCTGACTGTTTAAACCGGACTATTTTAACCTGACTGTTTTAACCTGACTATTTAAGCCTGACTATTTAATCCTGACTGTTTCAACCTGACTGTTTCAACCTGACTGTTTAAACCTGACTATTTTAACCTGACTGTTTCAACCTGACTATTTAAACCTGACTATTTAATCCTGACTGTTTCAACCTGACTGTTTAAACCGGACTATTTTAACCTGACTGTTTTAACCTGACTATTTAAGCCTGACTATTTAATCCTGACTGTTTCAACCTGACTGTTTAAACCGGACTATTTTAACCTGACTGTTTTAACCTGACTATTTAAGCCTGACTATTCCACCCTGACTATTCCACCCTGACTATTTTAACCTTACTTTTCCAAGGGTAGCCAATATCTCTACTATCACTGTTACTGTCCTACACTGTGGTGTGGGCTCTGTCTACTGAGGCCATATCATGTGAGTATTTAAATGTATTACATTTGATTGATGTGTTTGTGTTGCTCATCACAGTTACGGGTGATTCACGTGTGCGTGTTTATTGTTCAGGGGCAATGTGAACGTAGTCTGTTACCCAAAGAGAACTTTCCACTAACCTTTTTTACAAGATGGCGGCTTGTCTTTTCACCTTTCAAGCATCTTTTTCTATATGTTGGTTTATTGCTTTTGTATTCAGCACAGACTGTACTCCTATACCGTTGATTTTACTACAGTATTAGTGTTTCAGCACAGGCTGTACTCCTATACTGTTTCTTTTACTACAGTAAAATCAGGGAGGTTGATTTCACTACAGTATTACAGTGTTTCATTCAGGTTGATCAACTGTAAACATCAGGGAGACGTGTTAGTTTATACTGATCATGTAAACATCAGGGAGACGTGTTAGTTTATACTGATCATGTAAACATCAGGGAGACGTGTTGGTTTATACTGATCATGTAAACATCAGGGAGACGTGTTGGTTTATACTGATCATGTAAACATCAGGGAGACGTGTTGGTTTATACTGATCATGTAAACATCAGGGAGACGTGTTGGTTTATACTGATCATGTAAACATCAGGGAGACGTGTTAGTTTATACTGATCATGTAAACATCAGGGAGACGTGTTAGTTTATACTGATCATGTAAACATCAGGGAGACGTGTTAGTTTATACTGATCATGTAAACATCAGGGAGACGTGTTAGTTTATACTGATCATGTAAACATCAGGGAGACGTGTTAGTTTATACTGATCATGTAAACATCAGGGAGACGTGTTAGTTTATACTGATCATGTAAACATCAGGGAGACGTGTTAGTTTATACTGATCATGTAAACATCAGGGAGACGTGTTGGTTTATACTGATCATGTAAACATCAGGGAGACGTGTTGGTTTATACTGATCATGTAAACATCAGGGAGACGTGTTGGTTTATACTGATCATGTAAACATCAGGGAGACGTGTTAGTTTATACTGATCATGTAAACATCAGGGAGACGTGTTAGTTTATAACTCTCATTTATTATTATTGCATAATTGCATTTAGTTCAAATCATATATACGTCTGAACTATATAATTCCCCTGCTGTGAGCTTAATGTGTCAACTATACTATGAAACTGGAAAGACAAATTCTCATTAACATTTTATATATTTACAAAGAATTTGACAAAAGATGGGAAAATAACAAACAATAAATGAAAACATTTTTTAAAATAATGTTTTTTTTAAAGCCCTACTAGTTGCCTCTAATACTTTCTAGAGCAGGTGGTTGGGTGGTTGACTGGCTCCATGTGTTGAGGCCTAGCGCTGGCTGAAGCCTCGGTATTTCCTGGACCCTCTACCCATCTGGCCCTGCTCCGCTGCCTGCCAGGCTGTCCAGGGAGAGCAGGGGCCGTAGTTTGATGGTGGTGTGTCGGATGGAGTACCACAGGCCTCTCCAGGTGCCCCACACCACACCGTTGTCATAGAGACCCTTGTAGACTCCGCCGCGGTAGAACTTCCCATTCAGGTTGGCTGCATGACACCTGGAGAGACAGGTGAACACACAACACACGTACTGAGATCTGAGTACAGAGCAAGAGAAATACATTACAGTGTTAGAGCTTATCAAGTGCAGCCAAGAGATAGTAAGCAACACGGATAAAGAGAGAGTGGCAGACAGGAAGACATGACAGCTGGAGAGGGAGGAGGAAAGGAACACAACATGTACAGAGTTGGAGCACCAGGACCAAGCGCTGCCAGGAGGGAGATCTGGTTGGATACACAGAGTGGGACATAGACATTTATGGTGTTACACTCTGTTAAGCCTAGCCAAGAGAAAGAGATGGACACAGAGCCATATGCTCCTCCCTTTCCGTATGTTCCATAGTGCTAGGCTTCTCCTTTTCTGTATGTTCCATAGTGCCAGGCTCCTCCCTTTCTGTATGTTCCATAGAGCTAGGCTCCTCCCTTTCCCTATGTTCCATAGTGCTAGGTTCCTCCCTTTCCCTATGTTCCATAGTGCTAGACTCCTCCCTTTCCGTATGATCCATAGTGCTAGGCTCCTCCTTTTTCCTTATGTTCCATAGTGCCAGGCTCCTCCCTTTCTGTATGTTCCATAGAGCTAGGCTCCTCCCTTTCCCTATGTTCCATAGTGCTAGGTTCCTCCCTTTCCCTATGTTCCATAGTGCTAGACTCCTCCCTTTCCGTATGATCCATAGTGCTAGGCTCCTCCTTTTTCCTTATGATCCATAGTGCTCGGCTCCTCCCTTTCCCTATGTTCCATAGTGCTCGGCTCCTCCCTTTCCTTATGATCCATAGTGCTAGGCTCCTCCTTTTTCCTTATGATCCATAGTGCTCGGCTCCTCCCTTTCCCTATGTTCCATAGTGCTCGGCTCCTCCCTTTCCTTATGTTCCATAGTGCTAGACTCCTCCCTTTCCTTATGTTCCATAGTGCTAGGCTCCTCCCTTTCCGTATGTTCCATAGTGCTCGGCTCCTCCCTTTCCGTCTGTTCCATAGTGCTAGGCTCCTCCCTTTCCGTATGTTCCATAGTGCTAGGCTCCTCCTTTTTCCTTATGTTCCATAGTGCCAGGCTCCTCCCTTTCTGTATGTTCCATAGAGCTAGGCTCCTCCCTTTCCCTATGTTCCATAGTGCTAGGTTCCTCCCTTTCCCTATGTTCCATAGTGCTAGACTCCTCCCTTTCCGTATGATCCATAGTGCTAGGCTCCTCCTTTTTCCTTATGATCCATAGTGCTCGGCTCCTCCCTTTCCCTATGTTCCATAGTGCTCGGCTCCTCCCTTTCCTTATGATCCATAGTGCTAGGCTCCTCCTTTTTCCTTATGATCCATAGTGCTCGGCTCCTCCCTTTCCCTATGTTCCATAGTGCTCGGCTCCTCCCTTTCCTTATGTTCCATAGTGCTAGACTCCTCCCTTTCCTTATGTTCCATAGTGCTAGGCTCCTCCCTTTCCGTATGTTCCATAGTGCTCGGCTCCTCCCTTTCCGTCTGTTCCATAGTGCTAGGCTCCTCCCTTTCCGTATGTTCCATAGTGCTAGGCTCCTCCCTTTCCTTATGTTCCATAGTGCTAGGCTCTTCCCTTTCCGTATGTTCCATAGTGCTAGGCTCCTCCCTTTCCTTAGGTTCCATAGTGCTAGGCTCCTCCCTTTCCGTCTGTTCCATAGTGCTAGGCTCCTCCCTTTCCTTATGTTCCATAGTGCTAGGCTCCTCCCTTTCCTTATGTTCCATAGTGCTAGGCTCCTCCCTTTCCGTCTGTTCCATAGTGCTAGGCTCCTCCCTTTCCGTATGTTCCATAGTGCTAGGCTCCTCCCTTTCCTTATGTTCCGTAGTGCTAGGCTCCTCCCTTTCCTTATGTTCCATAGTGCTAGGCTCTTCCCTTTCCTTATGTTCCATAGTGCTAGGCTCCTCCCTTTCCTTATGTTTCATAGTGCTAGGCTCCTCCCTTTCCTTATGTTCCATAGTGCTAGGCTCCTCCCTTTCCTTATGTTCCACAGTGCTAGGCTCCTCCCTTTCCTTATGTTCCATAGTGCTAGGCTCCTCCCTTTCCTTATGTTTCACAGTGCTAGGCTCCTCCCTTTCCTTATGTTCCATAGTGCTAGGCTCCTCCCTTTCCTTATGTTCCATAGTGCTAGGCTCCTCCCTTTCCCTATGTTCCATAGTGCTAGGCTCCTCCCTTTCCTTATGTTCCATAGTGCTAGGCTCCTCCCTTTCCTTATGTTCCATAGTGCTAGACTCCTCCCTTTCCTTATGTTCCATAGTGCTAGGCTCCTCCCTTTCTGTATGTTCCATAGTGCTAGGCTCCTCCCTTTCCATCTGTTCCATAGTGCTAGGCTCCTCCCTTTCCGTATGTTCCATAGTGCTAGGCTCCTCCCTTTCCTTATGTTCCATAGTGCTAGGCTCTTCCCTTTCCGTATGTTCCATAGTGCTAGGCTCCTCCCTTTCCGTCTGTTCCATAGTGCTAGGCTCCTCCCTTTCCTTATGTTTCATAGTGCTAGGCTCCTCCCTTTCCTTATGTTCCATAGTGCTAGGCTCCTCCCTTTCCTTATGTTCCACAGTGCTAGGCTCCTCCCTTTCCTTATGTTCCATAGTGCTAGACTCCTCCCTTTCCTTATGTTCCATAGTGCTAGGATCCTCCCTTTCCTTATGTTCCATAGTGCTAGGCTCCTCCCTTTCCGTATGTTCCATAGTGCTAGGCTCCTCCCTTTCCCTATGTTCCATAGTGCTAGGCTCCTCCCTTTCCTTATGTTCCATAGTGCTAGGCTCCTCCCTTTCCCTATGTTCCATAGTGTTAGGCTCCTCCCTTTCCTTATGTTCCATAGTGCTAGGCTCCTCCCTTTCCTTATGTTCCATCGTGTTAGGCTCCTCCCTTTCCTTATGTTCCATAGTGCTAGGCTCCTCCCTTTCCTTATATTCCATCGTGCTAGGCTCCTCCCTTTCCTTATGTTCCATAGTGCTAGGCTCCTCCATTTCCCTATGTTCCATAGTGCTAGGCTCCTCCCTTTCCCTATGTTCCATAGTGCTAGGCTCCTCCCTTTCCCTATGTTCCATAGTGCTAGGCTCCTCCCTTTCCTTAGGTTCCATAGTGCTAGGCTCCTCCCTTTCCTTAAGTTCCATAGTACTAGACTCCTCCCTTTCCTTATGATCCATAGTGCTAGGCCCCTCCTTTTTCCTTATGTTCCATAGTGCTAGGCTCCTCCCTTTCCTTATGTTCCATAGTGCTAGACTCCTCCCTTTCCGTATGTTCCATAGTGCTAGGCTCCTCCCTTTCCATATGTTCCATAGTGCTAGGCTCCTCCCTTTCCCTATGTTCCATAGTGCTAGGCTCCTCCCTTTCCCTATGTTCCATAGTGCTAGGCTCCTCCCTTTCCTTATGTTCCATAGTGCTAGGCTCCTCCCTTTCCGTATGTTCCATAGTGCTAGGCTCCTCCCTTTCCTTATGTTCCATAGTGCTAGGCTCCTCCCTTTCCTTATGTTCCATAGTGCTAGGCTCCTCCCTTTCCTTATGTTCCATAGTGCTAGGCTCTATGGCTTTTCAAGACACCCAGTATTGTTATCTGCAGAGTTAGCTCCAGGTAAATGCTGCAATTCTTCAGTCATTCCTGAACCTGCGACCAAAAACAAGCTACATATGGACAATACCAAAACAAATGATCTAATGATTCTGTCTCTTCGCAGCAAAATCTGCAGAGCTGGGATGGTTGTATCCCCCAAATAGAGAAGTTTGTACAATCTTTTTAATTGCAAAACTAAGTTTTGAATCCGGCGTCGTTTTCTGTATCAGTTCATTAGCCATGGAATCGGCACGTCAAAAATCTCTTCCCAACTATTTTGCATTCTATATGGAACGGCTGTCAATTTATTGGTCCTGAAATGAAACTTATATACTTTTTTATTTATCACAATCTTCTTTAACCAATTACAGTCTTTAATCCGACAGACAAGTTCCTTACTTTTTCCTCCTTCCACTTGCCTCTTCCATTTCTGTGGTAATGCTGCAATTAGTAGGTTGTAATTTTGGGTAGAGCAGACATTTCTATGTGTTTATGTTAGCTGCATGTGTGACATAACTCCACCAGTCATATTTATGATATATTTTACAAAGATTATACATTGTTTTAAAAAAAATTCCTCAAAATAATATTTTATTTATCAATTAGTACATTTGAGATATTCATCAATAACTTGAAGATTACATTTGAAATCAACCAGAGCTTGAAACCCTAGACGTACAGTTGAAGTCGGAAGTTTACATACACCTAGGTTGGAGTCATTAAAACTCGTTTTTCAACCACTCCACACATTTCTTGTTAGCAAACTATAGTTTTGACAAGTCAGTTAGGACATCTACTTTGTGCATGACACAAGTACTTTTTCCAACAATTGTTTACAGACAGATTATTTCACTTATAATTCACTGTATCACAATTCCAGTCGGTCAGAAGTTTACATACACTAAGTTGACTGTGCCTTTAAACAGCTTGGAAAATTCCAGAAAATGATGTCATGGCTTTAGAAGCTTCTGATAGGCTAATTGATATAATTTGAGTCAATTGGAGGTGTACCTGTGGATGTATTTCAAGGCCTACCTTCAAACTCAGTGCCTCTTTGCTTGACATCATGGGAAAATCAAAAGAAATCAGCCAAGACCTCAGAAAATAAATTGTAGACCTCCACAAGTCTGGTTCATCCTTGGGAGCAATTTCCAAACATCTGACGGTACCACGTTCATCTGTACAAACAATAGTACGCAAGTATAAACACCATGGGACCACGCAGCCGTCATACCGCTCAGGAAGGAGACGCGTTCTGTCTCCTAGAGATGAACGTACTTTGGTGCGAAAAGTGCAAATCAATCCCAGAACAACAGCAAAGGACATTGTGAAGATGCTGGAGGAAACAGGTACAAAAGTATCTATATCCACAATAAAACGAGTCCTATATCGACATAACCTGAAAGGCCGATCAGCAAGGAAGAAGCCACTGCTTCAAAACCGCAATAAAAAAGCCAGACTACGGTTTGCAACTGCACATGGGGACAAAGATCGTACTTTTTGGAGAAATGTCCTCTGGTCTGATGAAACAAAAATAGAACTGTTTGGCCATAATGACCATCGTTATGTTCGGAGGAAAAAAGGGGAGGCTGAAATAAATAATTCTCTCCACTATTATTCTGACATTTCACATTCTTAAAATAAAGTGGTGATCCTAACTGCCTTAAGACAGGGAATTTTTACTAGCATTAAATGTCAGGAATTGTGAAAAACTGAGTTTACATGTATTTGGCTAAGGTGTATGTAAACTTCTGACTTCAACTGTATATGTATTGTCTATTTTTAGTTGAAATCTGGGTTGAATTGAAACAATAGCTGTTGATGACTTTACAAATACAATCTAATTAGATGATGTACAGTGACTTCAGAAAGTATTGGTGCCCCCCCTTGGGTTGTGCCGTGGCGGAGATCTTTGTGGGCTATACTCAGCCTTGTCTCAGGATGGTAAGTTGGTGGTTGAAGTTATCCCTCTAGTGGTGTGGGGGCTGTGCTTTGGCAAAGTGGGTGGGGTTATATCCTGCCTGTTTGGCCCTGTCTGGGGGTATCATTTGATGGGACCACAGTGTCTCCTGACCCCTCCTGTCTCAGCCTCCAGTATTTATGCTGCAGTAGTTTATGTGTTGGGGGGCTAGGGTCAGTTTGTTATATCTGGAGTATTTCTCCTGTCTTATCCGGTGTCCTGTGTGAATTTAAGTATGCTCTCTCTAATTCTCTCTTTTCTTTCTTTCTTTCTTTCTTTCTTTCTTTCTTTCTTTCTTTCTTTCTTTCTTTCTTTCTTTCTTTCTCTCTCTCGGAGGACCTGAGCCCTAGGACCATGCCCCAGGACTACCTGTCATGATGACTCCTTGCTGTCCCCAGTCCACCTGGCCGTGCTGCAGCTCCAGTTTCAACTGTTCTGCCTGTGGCTATGGAACCCTGACCTGTTCACCGGACGTGCTACCTGTCCCAGACCTGCTGTTTTCAACTCTCTAGAGACCGCAGGAGCGGTAGAGATACTCTTAATGATCGGCTATGAAAAGCTAACTGACATTTACTCCTGAGG
>NW_024060788.1:0-20746 GCF_016432855.1 Salvelinus namaycush | reverse complement strand
GGCAGGCAGCCCAGCACGTGGAGAGCGTTGGGCCAGTATGTTTCCCTGTAGGAGGCAGGGAGCCAAGCAGTGAAGAGCGTTGGGCCAGTATGTTTCCTGTAGGAGGCAGGCAGCCCAGCAGTGAAGAGCGTTGGGCCAGTATGTTTCCTGTAGGAGGCAGGCAGCCCAGCAGTGAAGAGCATTGGGCCAGTATGTTTCCTGTAGGAGGCAGGCAGCCCAGCAGTGAAGAGCGTTGGACCAGTATGTTTCCTGTAGGAGGCAGGGAAGGGAGCCCAGCAGTGAAGAGCGTTGGGCCAGTATGTTTCCTGTAGGAGGCAGGCAGCCCAGCAGTGGAAGAGCGTTGGGCCAGTATGTTTCCTGTAGGAGGCAGGCAGCCCAGCAGTGAAGAGTGTTGGGCCAGTATGTTTCACTGTGGAGGCAGGCAGTCCAGCAGTGAAGAGCGTTGGGCCAGTATGTTTCCTGTTGGAGGCAGGCATCCCAGCAGTGAAGAGCGCTTGGGCCAGTATGTTTCCTGTAGGAGGCAGGCAGCCCAGCAGTGAAGAGCGTTGGGCCAGTATGTTTCCTGTAGGAGGCAGGCAGCCCAGCAGTGAAGAGCGTTGGGCCAGTATGTTTCCTGTAGGAGGCAGGCAGCCCAGCAGTGAAGAGCGTTGGGCCAGTATGTTTCCTGTAGGAGGCAGGCAGCCCAGCAGTGAAGAGCGTTGGGCCAGTATGTTTCCTGTAGGAGGCAGGGAGCCCAGCAGTGAAGAGCGTTGGACCAGTATGTTTCCTGTAGGAGGCAGGCAGCCCAGCAGTGAAGAGCATTGGGCCAGTATGTTTCCTGTAGGAGGCAGGCAGCCCAGCAGTGAAGAGCGTTGGGCCAGTATGTTTCCTGTAGGAGGCAGGGAGCCCAGCAGTGAAGAGCTTTGGGCCAGTATGTTTCCTGTAGGAGGCAGGCAGCCCAGCAGTGAAGAGCGTTGGGCCAGTATGTTTCCTGTAGGAGGCAGGCAGCCCAGCAGTGAAGAGCGTTGGACCAGTATGTTTCCTGTAGGAGGCAGGGAGCCCAGCAGTGAAGAGCGTTGGGCCAGTATGTTTCCTGTTGGAGGCAGGCAGCCCAGCAGTGAAGAGCGTTGGGCCAGTATGTTTCCTGTTGGAGGCAGGCAGCCCAGCAGTGAAGAGCGTTGGACCAGTATGTTTCCTGTAGGAGGCAGGGAGCCCAGCAGTTAAGAGCGTTGGGCCAGTATGTTTCCTGTTGGAGGCAGGCAGCCCAGCAGTGAAGAGCGTTGGGCCAGTATGTTTCCTGTTGGAGGCAGGCAGCCCAGCAGTGAAGAGCGTTGGGCCAGTATGTTTCCTGTTGGAGGCAGGCAGCCCAGCAGTGAAGAGCGTTGGGCCAGTATGTTTCCTGTAGGAGGCAGGCAGCCCAGCAGTGAAGAGTGTTGGGCCAGTATGTTTCCTGTTGGAGGCAGGCAGTCCAGCAGTGAAGAGCGTTGGGCCAGTATGTTTCCTGTTGGAGGCAGGGAGCCCAGCAGTGAAGAGCGTTGGGCCAGTATGTTTCCTGTAGGAGGCAGGCAGCCCAGCAGTGAAGAGCGTTGGGCCAGTATGTTTCCTGTAGGAGGCAGGCAGCCCAGCAGTGAAGAGTGTTGGGCCAGTATGTTTCCTGTTGGAGGCAGGCAGCCCAGCAGTTAAGAGCGTTGGGCCACTATGTTTCCAGTAGGAGGCAGGGAGCCCAGCAGTGAAGAGCGTTGGGCCAGTATGTTTCCTGTAGGAGGCAGGCAGCCCAGCAGTGAAGAGCGTTGGGCCAGTATGTTTCCTGTAGGAGGCAGGCAGCCCAGCAGTGAAGAGCGTTGGGCCAGTATGTTTCCTGTTGGAGGCAGGCAGCCCAGCAGTGAAGAGCGTTGGGCCAGTATGTTTCCTGTAGGAGGCAGGCAGCCCAGCAGTTAAGAGCGTTGGGCCACTATGTTTCCTGTAGGAGGCAGGGAGCCCAGCAGTGAAGAGCGTTGGGCCAGTATGTTTCCTGTAGGAGGCAGGCAGCCCAGCAGTGAAGAGCGTTGGACCAGTATGTTTCCTCTAGGAGGCAGGCAGCCCAGCAGTGAAGAGCGTTGGGCCAGTATGTTTCCTGTAGGAGGCAGGCAGCCCAGCAGTGAAGAGCGTTGGGCCAGTATGTTTCCTGTAGGAGGCAGGCAGCCCAGCAGTGAAGAGCGTTGGGCCAGTATGTTTCCTGTAGGAGGCAGGGAGCCCAGCAGTGAAGAGCGTTGGGCCAGTATGTTTCCTGTAGGAGGCAGGCAGCCCAGCAGTGAAGAGCGTTGGGCCACTATGTTTCCTGTAGGAGGCAGGGAGCCCAGCAGTGAAGAGCGTTGGGCCAGTATGTTTCCTGTAGGAGGCAGGGAGCCCAGCAGTGAAGAGCGTTGGGCCACTATGTTTCCTGTAGGAGGCAGGCAGCCCAGCAGTGAAGGGCGTTGGGCCAGTATGTTTCCTGTAGGAGGCAGGCAGCCCAGCAGTGAAGAGCGTTGGGCCAGTATGTTTCCTGGAGGAGGCAGGCAGCCCAGCAGTGAAGAGCGTTGGGCCAGTATGTTTCCTGTAGGAGGCAGGCAGCCCAGCAGTGAAGAGCGTTGGGCCACTATGTTTCCTGTAGGAGGCAGGGAGCCCAGCAGTGAAGAGCGTTGGGCCAGTATGTTTCCTGTAGGAGGCAGGGAGCCCAGCAGTGAAGAGCGTTGGGCCACTATGTTTCCTGTAGGAGGCAGGCAGCCCAGCAGTGAAGGGCGTTGGGCCAGTATGTTTCCTGTAGGAGGCAGGCAGCCCAGCAGTGAAGAGCGTTGGGCCAGTATGTTTCCTGGAGGAGGCAGGCAGCCCAGCAGTGAAGAGCGTTGGGCCAGTATGTTTCCTGTAGGAGGCAGGCAGCCCAGCAGTGAAGAGCGTTGGGCCAGTATGTTTCCTGTAGGAGGCAGGCAGCCCAGCAGTGAAGAGCGTTGGGCCAGTATGTTTCCTGTAGGAGGCAGGCAGCCCAGCAGTGAAGAGCGTTGGGCCAGTATGTTTCCTGTAGGAGGCAGGCAGCCCAGCAGTGAAGAGCGTTGGGCCAGTATGTTTCCTGTAGGAGGCAGGCAGCCCAGCAGTGAAGAGCGTTGGGCCAGTATGTTTCCTGTAGGAGGCAGGCAGCCCAGCAGTGAAGAGCGTTGGGCCACTATGTTTCCTGTAGGAGGCAGGCAGCCCAGCAGTGAAGAGCGTTGGGCCAGTATGTTTCCTGTAGGAGGCAGGCAGCCCAGCAGTGAAGAGCATTGGGCCAGTATGTTTCCTGTAGGAGGCAGGCAGCCCAGCAGTGAAGAGCGTTGGGCCAGTATGTTTCCTGTTGGAGGCAGGCAGCCCAGCAGTGAAGAGCGTTGGGCCACTATGTTTCCTGTAGGAGGCAGGCAGCCCAGCAGTGAAGAGCGTTGGGCCAGTATGTTTCCTGTAGGAGGCAGGCAGCCCAGCAGTGAAGAGCATTGGGCCAGTATGTTTCCTGTAGGAGGCAGGCAGCCCAGCAGTGAAGAGCGTTGGGCCAGTATGTTTCCTGTAGGAGGCAGGCAGCCCAGCAGTGAAGAGTGTTGGGCCAGTATGTTTCCTGTTGGAGGCAGGCAGCCCAGCAGTGAAGAGCGTTGGGCCAGTATGTTTCCTGTAGGAGGCAGGCAGCCCAGCAGTGAAGAGCGTTGGGCCAGTATGTTTCCTGTAGGAGGCAGGCAGCCCAGCAGTGAAGAGCGTTGGGCCAGTATGTTTCCTGTAGGAGGCAGGCAGCCCAGCAGTGAAGAGCGTTGGGCCAGTATGTTTCCTGTAGGAGGCAGGCAGCCCAGCAGTGAAGAGCGTTGGGCCAGTATGTTTCCTGTAGGAGGCAGGCAGCCCAGCAGTGAAGAGCGTTGGGCCAGTATGTTTCCTGTAGGAGGCAGGCAGCCCAGCAGTGAAGAGCGTTGGGCCAGTATGTTTCCTGTAGGAGGCAGGCAGCCCAGCAGTGAAGAGCGTTGGGCCAGTATGTTTCCTGTAGGAGGCAGGCAGCCCAGCAGTGAAGAGCGTTGGGCCACTATGTTTCCTGTAGGAGGCAGGCAGCCCAGCAGTGAAGAGCGTTGGGCCAGTATGTTTCCTGTAGGAGGCAGGCAGCCCAGCAGTGAAGAGCATTGGGCCAGTATGTTTCCTGTAGGAGGCAGGCAGCCCAGCAGTGAAGAGCGTTGGGCCAGTATGTTTCCTGTAGGAGGCAGGCAGCCCAGCAGTGAAGAGTGTTGGGCCAGTATGTTTCCTGTTGGAGGCAGGCAGCCCAGCAGTGAAGAGCGTTGGGCCAGTATGTTTCCTGTAGGAGGCAGGCAGCCCAGCAGTGAAGAGCGTTGGGCCAGTATGTTTCCTGTAGGAGGCAGGCAGCCCAGCAGTGAAGAGCGTTGGGCCAGTATGTTTCCTGTAGGAGGCAGGCAGCCCAGCAGTGAAGAGCGTTGGGCCAGTATGTTTCCTGTAGGAGGCAGGGAGCCCAGCAGTGAAGAGCGTTGGGCCAGTATGTTTCCTGTAGGAGGCAGGCAGCCCAGCAGTGAAGAGCGTTGGGCCACTATGTTTCCTGTAGGAGGCAGGCAGCCCAGCAGTTAAGAGCGTTGGGCCAGTATGTTTCCTGTAGGAGGCAGGCAGCCCAGCAGTTAAGAGCGTTGGACCAGTATGTTTCCAGTAGGAGGCAGGCAGCCCAGCAGTGAAGAGCGTTGGGCCAGTATGTTTCCTGTAGGAGGCAGGCAGCCCAGCAGTGAAGAGCGTTGGGCCACTATGTTTCCTGTAGGAGGCAGGCAGCCCAGCAGTTAAGAGCGTTGGGCCAGTATGTTTCCTGTAGGAGGCAGGCAGCCCAGCAGTTAAGAGCGTTGGACCAGTATGTTTCCTGTAGGAGGCAGGCAGCCCAGCAGTGAAGAGCGTTGGGCCAGTATGTTTCCTGTAGGAGGCAGGCAGCCCAGCAGTTAAGAGCATTGGGCCAGTATGTTTCCTGTAGGAGGCAGGCAGCCCAGCAGTGAAGAGCGTTGGGCCAGTATGTTTCCTGTAGGAGGCAGGCAGCCCAGCAGTGAAGAGCGTTGGGCCAGTATGTTTCCTGTAGGAGGCAGGCAGCCCAGCAGTTAAGAGCGTTGGGCCAGTATGTTTCCTGTAGGAGGCAGGCAGCCCAGCAGTGAAGAGCGTTGGGCCAGTATGTTTCCTGTAGGAGGCAGGCAGCCCAGCAGTGAAGAGCGTTGGGCCAGTATGTTTCCTGTAGGAGGCAGGCAGCCCAGCAGTGAAGAGCATTGGGCCAGTATGTTTCCTGTAGGAGGCAGGCAGCCCAGCAGTGAAGAGCGTTGGGCCAGTATGTTTCCTGTAGGAGGCAGGCAGCCCAGCAGTTAAGAGCTTTGGGCCACTATGTTTCCAGTAGGAGGCAGGGAGCCCAGCAGTTAAGAGCATTGGGCCAGTATGTTTCCTGTAGGAGGCAGGCAGCCCAGCAGTGAAGAGCGTTGGGCCAGTATGTTTCCTGTAGGAGGCAGGCAGCCCAGCAGTGAAGAGCGTTGGGCCAGTATGTTTCCTGTAGGAGGCAGGGAGCCCAGCAGTGAAGAGCGTTGGGCCAGTATGTTTCCTGTTGGAGGCAGGCAGCCCAGCAGTGAAGAGCGTTGGGCCAGTATGTTTCCTGTAGGAGGCAGGGAGCCCAGCAGTGAAGAGTGTTGGGCCAGTATGTTTCCTGTTGGAGGCAGGCAGCCCAGCAGTTAAGAGCGTTGGGCCAGTATGTTTCCTGTAGGAGGCAGGCAGCCCAGCAGTGAAGAGCGTTGGGCCAGTATGTTTCCTAAAATGCATTAAAAAATGATAAAGGTCTGAATACAACTTGATTCTGCATGTACTTGATTCTGCATGTACTTGATTCTGCATGTACTTGATTGTACATGTACTTGATTTTGCATGTACTTGATTCTGCATGTACTTGATTGTGCATGTACTTGATTGTACATGTACTTGATTCTGCATGTACTTGATTCTACATCTACTTCATTGTACATGTACTTGATTCTGCATGTACTTGATTGTACATGTACTTGATTCTGCATGTACTTGATTCTGCATGTACTTGATTGTACATGTACTTCATTGTACATGTACTTGATTCTGCATGTACTTGATTCTACATCTACTTCATTGTACATGTACTTGATTCTGCATGTACTTGATTCTGCATGTACTTGATTGTACATGTACTTTGTATTTGTATTTATTATGGATTCCAGTAGTTCCTGCCAAGGCAGCAGCTACTCTTCCTGGGGTTTATTATGGATTCCATTAGTTCCTGCCAAGGCAGCGGCTACTCTTCCTGGGGTTTATTATGGATCCCCATTAGTTCCAGCCAAGGCAGCAGCTACTCTTCCTGGGGTTTATTACGGATCCCCATTAGTTCCTGCCAAGGCAGCAGCTACTCTTCCTGGGGTTTATTATGGATCCCCATTAGTTCCTGCCAAGGCAGCAGCTACTCTTCCTGGGGTTTATTACGGATCCCCATTAATTCCTGCCAAGGCAGCAGCTACTCTTCCTGGGGTTTATTATGGATCCCCATTAGTTCCTGCCAAGGCAGCAGCTACTCTTCCTGGGGTTTATTATGGATTCCATTAGTTCCTGCCAAGGCAGCGGCTACTCTTCCTGGGGTTTATTATGGATCCCCATTAGTTTCTTTCAAGGCAGCAGCTACTCTTCCTGGGGTTTATTATGGATTCCATTAGTTCCTGCCAAGGCAGCGGCTACTCTTCCTGGGGTTTATTATGGATCCCCATTAGTTTCTTTCAAGGCAGCAGCTACTCTTCCTGGGGTTTATTATGGATCCCCATTAGTTTCTTTCAAGGCAGCAACTACTCTTCCTGGGGTTTATTATGGATCCCCATTAGTTCCTGCCAAGGCAGCGGCTACTCTTCCTGGGGTTTATTATGGATCCCCATTAGTTCCTGCCAAGGCAGCAGCTACTCTTCCTGGGGTTTATTATGGATCCCCATTAGTTCCTGTCAAGGCAGCAGCTACTCTTCCTGGGGTTTATTATGGATCCCCATTAGTTCCTGCCAAGGCAGCAGCTACTCTTCCTGGGGTTTATTATGGATCCCCATTAGTTCCTGCCAAGGCAGCAGCTACTCATCCTGGGGTTTATTATGGATCCCCATTAGTTCCTGCCAAGGCAGCGGCTACTCTTCCTGGGGTTTATTATGGATCCCCATTAGTTCCTGCCAAGGCAGCAGCTACTCATCCTGGGGTTTATTATGGATCCCCATTAGTTCCTGCCAAGGCAGCAGCTACTCTTCCTGGGGTTTATTATGGATCCCCATTAGTTCCAGCCAAGGCAGCAGCTACTCTTCCTGGGGTTTATTATGGATCCCCATTAGTTCCTGCCGAGGCAGCAGCTTCTCTTCCTGGGGGTTTATTATGGATCCCCATTAGTTCCTGCCAAGGCAGCGGCTACTCTTCCTGGGGTTTATTATGGATCCCCATTAGTTCCTGCCAAGGAAGCAGCTACTCATCCTGGGGTTTATTATGGATCCCCATTAGTTCCTGCCAAGGCAGCAGCTACTCTTCCTGGGGTTTATTATGGATCCCCATTAGTTCCAGCCAAGGCAGCAGCTACTCTTCCTGGGGTTTATTATGGATCCCCATTAGTTCCTGCCAAGGCAGCAGCTACTCTTCCTGGGGTTTATTATGGATCCCCATTAGTTCCAGCCAAGGCAGCAGCTACTCTTCCTGGGGTTTATTATGGATCCCCATTAGTTCCTGCCAAGGCAGCAGCTACTCTTCCTGGGGTTTATTATGGATCCCCATTAGTTCCTGCCAAGGCAGCAGCTACTCTTCCTGGGGTTTATTATGGATCCCCATTAGTTCCTGCCAAGGCAGCAGCTACTCTTCCTGGGGTTTATTATGGATCCCCATTAGTTCCTGCCAAGGCAGCAGCTACTCTTCCTGGGGTTTATTATGGATCCCCATTAGTTCCTGCCAAGGCAGCGGCTACTCTTCCTGGGGTTTATTATGGATCCCCATTAGTTCCTGCCAAGGCAGTGGCTACTCTTCCTGGGGTTTATTATGGATCCCCATTAGTTCCTGCCAAGGCAGCAGCTACTCTTCCTGGGGTTTATTATGGATCCCCATTAGTTCCTGCCAAGGCAGCAGCTACTCATCCTGGGGTTTATTATGGATCCCCATTAGTTCCTGCCAAGGCAGCGGCTACTCTTCCTGGGGTTTATTATGGATCCCCATTAGTTCCTGCCAAGGCAGCAGCTACTCATCCTGGGGTTTATTATGGATCCCCATTAGTTCCTGCCAAGGCAGCAGCTACTCTTCCTGGGGTTTATTATGGATCCCCATTAGTTCCAGCCAAGGCAGCAGCTACTCTTCCTGGGGTTTATTATGGATCCCCATTAGTTCCTGCCGAGGCAGCAGCTTCTCTTCCTGGGGGTTTATTATGGATCCCCATTAGTTCCTGCCAAGGCAGCGGCTACTCTTCCTGGGGTTTATTATGGATCCCCATTAGTTCCTGCCAAGGAAGCAGCTACTCATCCTGGGGTTTATTATGGATCCCCATTAGTTCCTGCCAAGGCAGCAGCTACTCTTCCTGGGGTTTATTATGGATCCCCATTAGTTCCAGCCAAGGCAGCAGCTACTCTTCCTGGGGTTTATTATGGATCCCCATTAGTTCCTGCCAAGGCAGCAGCTACTCTTCCTGGGGTTTATTATGGATCCCCATTAGTTCCAGCCAAGGCAGCAGCTACTCTTCCTGGGGTTTATTATGGATCCCCATTAGTTCCTGCCAAGGCAGCAGCTACTCTTCCTGGGGTTTATTATGGATCCCCATTAGTTCCTGCCAAGGCAGCAGCTACTCTTCCTGGGGTTTATTATGGATCCCCATTAGTTCCTGCCAAGGCAGCAGCTACTCTTCCTGGGGTTTATTATGGATCCCCATTAGTTCCTGCCAAGGCAGCAGCTACTCTTCCTGGGGTTTATTATGGATCCCCATTAGTTCCTGCCAAGGCAGCAGCTACTCTTCCTGGGGTTTATTATGGATCCCCATTAGTTCCAGCCAAGGCAGCAGCTACTCTTCCTGCGGTCCAGCAAAGTTAAGGCTCTTAGCAGGTTACTATTGGAATACATTTTATAAAATATTACAATACATTCACAGATTCCACCACCACCACATATCTACAGCACAAAATTCATGTGTACGTGTGTGTATAGTGCGTTATGTTATTGTGTGTGTGTGTGTTTGTGTGTGTGTGTGTGTGTGTGTGTGTGTGTGTGTGTGTGTGTGTGTGTGTGTGTGTGTGTGTGTGTGTGTATGTGTGTATAGTGCGTATGTTATCGTGTGTGTGTGTGTGTGTGTGTGTGTGTGTGTGTGTGTGTGTGTGTGTGTGTGTGTGTGTGTGTGTGTGTGTGTGTGTGTGTGTGTGTGTGTGTGTGTGTGTGTGTGTGTGTGTGTGTGTGTGTGTGTGTGTATAGTGCGTATGTTATCGTGTGCGCGTATGCATGTGTCTGTGTTTATGTTTGTGTTGCTTCACAGTTCCTGCTGCTCCGTAAGATGTATTTTTATCTGTTTTTTAAATCAAATTTTACTGCTTGCATCAGTTACTTGATGTGGAATAGATTTCCATGTAGTCATGGCTCTATGTAGTACTGTGCACCTCCCATAGTCTGTTCTGGACTTGGGGACTGTGAAGAGACCTCTTGTGACATGTCTTGTGGGGTATGCATGGGTGTCTGAGCTGTGTGCCAGTAATTCAAACAGACAGCTCGGTACATTCAACATGTCAATAGCTCTCATAAATACAAGTAGTGATGAAGTCAATCTCTCCTCCACTTTGAGCCAGGAGAGATTGACATGCATATTATTAATATTAGATCTCTGTGTACATCCAAGGGCCAGCCATGCTGCCCTGTTCTGAGCCAATTGCAATTTTCCTACGTCCTTTTTTGTGGCACCTGACCACACGACTAAACAGTAGTCCAGGTGTGACAAAACTAGGGCCTGTAGGACCTACCTTGTTGATAGTGCTGTTAAGAAGGCAGAGCAGCGCTTTATTATGGACGGACTTCTCCCCATCTTAGCTACTGTTGTATCAACATGTTTTGACCGTGACAGTTTACAATCCAGGGTTACTCCAAGCAGTTTAGTCACCTCAACTTGTTCAATTTCCATATCATTTTTTTCAAGATTTAGTTTTCAAGATTTAGTTTAGTTAGTTTAGGATTTAGTGAATGATTTGTCCCAAATACAATGCTTATAGTTTTAGAAATATTTAGGACTAACGTATTCCTTGCCACCCACTCCAAATCCTTGTTAAGTGTTAGACAGCTGCCCTGGGGAATTCCTGATTCTACCAGTAAGGGGCCTAGACAGCTGCCCTGGGGAATTCCTGATTCTACCAGTAAGGGGCCTAGACAGCTGCCCTGGGGAATTCCTGATTCTACCTGGATTATGTTGGAGAGGCTTCCATTAAAGAACACCCTCTGTGTTCTGTTAGACAGGTAACTCTTTATCCACAATATAGCAGGGGGTGTAAAGCCATAACACATACGTTTTTCCAGCAGCAGACTATGATCGATAGTGTCAAAAGCTACACTGAAGTCTAACAAGACAGCCCCCACAATACTTTTATCATCAGTTTCTCTCAGCCAATCATCAGTCATTTGTGTAAGTGCTGTGCTTGTTGAATGTCCTTTTCTATTAGCAAGCTGAAAGTTTGTTCTCAATTTGTTTACTGTAAATTAGCATTGTGTCTGGTCAAACACAATTTCTTCATTAAGTTTACTAATGGGTGGTAACAGGCTGATTGGTTTGCTATTTGGTCCATAAAAAAACTTCAATCCAAGGTGGCGTAGCAGTGCAGACGTTGTTTGACGTTCTCCTGTGTAAATGTTTTTTTTTTCGTCTTTTAAATTTTGTTATTTTATATATATATTTCATTCTCTTTTTCCATTTTTAAATTAAATATACCTTCCGGCAACCCGCCTCGCCCAATGTGATACAGATCTGCAATTGTTTGACCTTATAGCCAGAACCTCCATCAAAAGCTAGCCATCAGAAGCTAACCAGCTAATTAGAAACTAGCTATTTAGTCATTGTTAGCCACTGCTAGCGGCCTTTACCTTTAGCACAGACACCAGCCCGCTTTTAGCCTGGAAAATACTTGCCAATCTGCACAGCGTGATATCAACCCTGAGCATACCGGACTGTTTCTCTTCACTACAAGACCGGATTCCTGCCGTAAGCCCTGGACCATTACTCCTGATCATTGTTCCTAGCTAGCTGCTACAGAGTGTCCCAGCCCCGAAGCTAGCCTTGAGCCAGGCCCATCTCCCGGCCTACTCAGTGAACCCTATGATCACAGCTGATGCCTCCCGGACTCTTCACTAACATGACTAGAAGCCACTACATCACTACATCAGTACATCATTCTTGCAGTAAGATCTGGACCTTTGCATCGGATCATCGCAGCTAGCTAGCTGCTACCGAGTGACAATAGTGGCTAACGCCCTTGTCCCGAAGCTAGCACCTGTTAGCCTCGAGCCAGGCGCAACTCCCGGCTAGCAAACGAAATTACTCCAGCTACAATACCTCTTTTGCCAACTGGTCTGGACCCTTTATCGACACGGAGCCCCGCCGATCCACCACGATTGGTCTGCCGACGTAATTCAATCCGTTGTGCCCTCAACCGGCCTTTGCCGGATGTTGGTGAAGACACTTCTACTAGCCCTGGCCTGCTATCTTTTTTTATGCCTTGTCTCCCGCTTGCTAGCGTAGTAACGAGTACCTAGCGGCCGACCTGTTTCATCTATTTCTGTCCACTGGACCATATGATCACTTGGCTACATAGCTGACCCCTGTTCATCAATCACATTACTCTACTTTGTTTATTTTGTTTATCTATCGGCCCCAGCCCAAAACTCAGGCCCTGTTATCATTGTTTTAGTTTACTGCAGAGCCCCTAGTCCCACTCAACATGTCTCAGATACCTCTTTTGTCCCACCTCCCACATATGGGGTGACCTCACCCAGCATAACTAGTGCGTCCAGAGATGCATCCTCTCTTATCGTCACTCAATGCCTAGGTTTACCTCCACTGTACCCGCACCGTACCATACCCCTGTCAGTAAATTATGCCGTGAATCTATCCTACCACGCCCAGAAATCTGCTCCTTTTATTCTCTGTCCCCACAACCTAGATGACCAGTTTTGATAACCTTTAGTCGTACCCTCATCCTACTCATCCTACTCTTCCTCTGTTCCTCAGGTGATGTAGAGGTTAACCCAGGCCCTGTGTGTCCCCAGGCGCTCTCATTTGGTGACTTCTGTAACCGTAAAAGCCTTGGATTTATGCATATTAACATCAGAAGCCTCCTCCCTAAGTTTGTTTTACTCACTGCTTTAGCACACTACGCCAACCCTGATGTCCTTGCCATGTCTGAATCCTGGCTTAGGAAGGCCACCAAAAATTCTGAGATTTCCATCCCCAACTACAACATTTTCCGTCAAGATAGAATTGCCAAAGGGGGAGGAGTTGCAATCTACTGCAGGGATATAACTTTGCAGGCTATCATACTTTCCAGGTCTATGCCCAAACAGTTCGAGCTTCTAATTTTAAAAATGAATCTCTCCAGAAATAAGTCTCTCACTGTTGCCACCTGTTATAGACCCCCCTTAGCTCCCAGCTGTGCCCTGGACACCATATGTGAATTGATTGCCCCCCATCTATCTTCAGAGTTTGTTCTGTTAGGTGACCTAAACTGGGATATGCTTAACACCCCGGCAGTCCTACAATCTAAGATAGATGCCCTCAATCTCACACAAATTATCAAGGAGTCCACCAGGTACAACCCTAAATCCGTGAATATGGGCAACCTCATAGATATTATCCTGACCAATTTGTCCTCCAAATACACCTCTGCTGTGTTCAATCAGGATCTCAGCGATCACTGAATCATTGCCTGCATCCGCAATGGGTCTGCGGTCAAACGACCCTCATCACTGTCAAACGCTCCCTACAACACTTCTGTGAGCAGGCCTTTCTAATCGACCTTGGCCCTGGTATCCTGGAAGGATATTGACCTCATCCCGTCAGTAGAGGATGCCTGGTCGTACTTTAAAAGTAATTTCCTCACCATCTTAAATAAGCATGACCCTTTCAAAAAATGTAGAACTAAGAACAGATATAGCCCTTGGTTCACTCCAGACCTGACTGCTCTCGACCAGCACAAACACATCCTGTGGCGGACTGCACTAGCATCGAATAGTCACCACGATATGCAACTTTTCAGGGAAGACAGGAACCAATACACACAGTCAGTTAGGAAAGCATAGGCTAGCTTTTTCAAACAGAAACTTGCATCTAGTAGCTCCAACTCCAAAAAGTTTTGGGTAACTAAAGTCCATGTAGAATAATAGCACAACCTCCCAGCTGCCCACTGCACTGAGGCTAGGAAACCCTGTCACCACAGATAATTCCACGATAATCGCAAATTTCAACAAGCATTTCTCTACGGTTGGCCATGCTTTCCTCCTGGCTACCCCAACGCCGGCCAACAGCTCCGCATCCCCCGCAGTTACTTGCCCAAGCCTCCTCAGCTTCTCCTTCACCCAAATCCAGATAGCAGATGTTCTGAAAGAGCTGCAAAACCTGGACCTGTACAAATCAGCGGCGCTAGACAATCTGGACCCTCTCTTTCTAAAATGATCTGCCGCCATTGTTGCAACCCCTATTACCAGTCTGTTCAACCTCTCTTTCGTATTGTCCGAGATTCCTAAAGATTGGAAAGCTGCCGCGGTCATCCCCCTCAGAGGGGGAGACACTCTCAACACAAACTGTTACAGACCTATATCCATCCTGCCCTGCCTCTCTAAAGTCTTCGTAAACCAAGTATAACAGATCACTGACAATTTTGAATCCCACCGTACCTTCTCCGCTGTGCAATCCGGTTTCCGAGCTGGTAACGGGTGCACCTCAGCCACGCTCAAGGTACTAAACGATATCATAACCACCATCGATAAAAGACAGTACTGTGCAGCCGTTTTCATCGACCTGGCCAAGGCTTTCAACTCTGTCAATGACTGTATAATAATATTGTCACGCCCTGACCATAGTTTGCTTTGTATGTTTTATGTTTTGTTTGGTCAGGGTGTGATCTGAGTGGGCATTCTATGTTGTATGTCTGGTTTGTCTATTTCTATGTGTTTGGCCTGATATGGTTCTCAATCAGAGACAGGTGTTTTGCGTTGTCTCTGATTGGGAACCATATTTAGGTAGCCTGTTTTGTATTGTGGGTTGTGGGTTATTGTCTATATGTTAGTTGCTTGTGTCTGCACTGTTTATATATAGCGTCACGTTCGTTTGTTGTTTTGTAAGTTTGTCAAGTGTTCTTCGTTTCTTCTTTAATAAATAGAAGAATGTATTCACTTCACGATGCGCCTTGGTCCTCCTCTCCCGAAGACGATCGTGACAAATATACTGTAACTGTCCTGGTATCAGAACTACAGTTTAATAATATAATAATATAATAATGTACTGTAACTGTCCTGGTATCAGAACTACAGTTTAATAATATAATAATATAATAATGTACTGTAACTGTCCTGGTATCAGAACTACAGTTTAATAATATAATACTATAATAATATACTGTAACTGTCCTGGTATCAGAACTAAAGTTTAATAATATAATAATATAATAATGTACTGTAACTGTCCTGGTATCAGAACTACAGTTTAATAATATAATAATATACTGTAACTGTCCTGGTATCAGAACTACAGTTTAATAATATAATAATATAATAATGTACTGTGACTGTCCTTGTATCAGAACTACAGTTTAATAATATACTGTAACTGTCCTGGTATCAGAACTACAGTTTAATAATATAATAATATAATAATATACTGTAACTGTCCTGGTATCAGAGCTACAGTTTAATAATATAATAATATACTGTAACTGTCCTGGTATCAGAACTACAGTTTAATAATATAATAATATAATAATATACTGTGACTGTCCTGGTATCAGAGCTACAGTTTAATAATATAATAATATACTGTAACTGTCCTGGTATCATAGCTACAGTTTAATAATATAATAATATAATAATATACTGTAACTGTCCTGGTATCAGAAATACAGTTTATTAATATAATAATATACTGTGACTGTCCTGGTATCAGAACTACAGTTTAATAATATAATAATATACTGTGACTGTCCTGGTATCAGAACTACAGTTTAATAATATAATAATATAATAATATACTGTGACTGTCCTGGTATCAGAGCTACAGTTTAATAATATAATAATATAATAATATACTGTAACTGTCCTGGTATCAGAACTACAGTTTAATAATATAATAATATAATAATATACTGTAACTGTCCTGGTATCAGAACTACAGTTTAATAATATAATAATATACTGTAACTGTCCTGGTATCAGAACTACAGTTTAATAATATAATAATATAATAATATACTGTAACTGTCCTGGTATCAGAGCTACAGTTTAATAATATAATAATATACTGTAACTGTCCTGGTATCAGAACTACAGTTTAATAATATAATAATATACTGTGACTGTCCTGGTATCAGAACTACAGTTTAATAATATAATAATATAATAATATACTGTAACTGTCCTGGTATCAGAGCTACAGTTTAATAATATAATAATATACTGTGACTGTCCTGGTATCAGAACTACAGTTTAATAATATAATAATATACTGTGACTGTCCTGGTATCAGAACTACAGTTTAATAATATAATAATATAATAATATACTGTGACTGTCCTGGTATCAGAACTACAGTTTAATAATATAATAATATAATACTATACTGTAACTGTCCTGGTATCAGAACTACAGTTTAATAATATAATAATATAATAATATACTGTAACTGTCCTGGTATCAGAACTACAGTTTAATAATATAATAATATAATAATATACTGTGACTGTCCTGGTATCAGAACTACAGTTTAATAATATAATAATATAATAATATACTGTAACTGTCCTGGTATCAGAACTACAGTTTAATAATATAATAATATAATAATATACTGTGACTGTCCTGGTATCAGAACTACAGTTTAATAATATAATAATATAATAATATACTGTAACTGTCCTGGTATCAGAGCTACAGTTTAATAATATAATAATATAATAATATACTGTGACTGTCCTGGTATCAGAACTACAGTTTAATAATATAATAATATAATAATATACTGTAACTGTCCTGGTATCAGAACTACAGTTTAATAATATAATAATATAATAATGTACTGTAACTGTCCTGGTATCAGAGCTACAGTTTAATAATATAATAATATACTGTAACTGTCCTGGTATCAGAACTACAGTTTAATAATATAATAATATACTGTAACTGTCCTGGTATCAGAGCTACAGTTTAATAATATAATACTATAATAATATACTGTAACTGTCCTGGTATCAGAAATACAGTTTAATAATATAATAATATAATAATATACTGTAACTGTCCTGGTATCAGAAATACAGTTTAATAATATAATAATATACTGTAACTGTCCTGGTATCATAGCTACAGTTTAATAATATAATAATATAATAATATACTGTAACTGTCCTGGTATCAGAAATACAGTTTAATAATATAATAATATAATAATATACTGTAACTGTCCTGGTATCAGAACTACAGTTTAATAATATAATAATATAATAATGTACTGTAACTGTCCTGGTATCAGAGCTACAGTTTAATAATATAATAATATAATAATATACTGTAACTGTCCTGGTATCAGAAATACAGTTTAATAATATAATAATATAATAATGTACTGTAACTGTCCTGGTATCAGAGCTACAGTTTAATAATATAATAATATACTGTGACTGTCCAGGTATCAGAACTACAGTTTAATAATATAATAATATAATAATGTACTGTAACTGTCCTGGTATCAGAACTACAGTTTAATAATATAATACTATAATAATATACTGTAACTGTCCTGGTATCAGAACTACAGTTTAATAATATAATAATATACTGTAACTGTCCTGGTATCAGAACTACAGTTTAATAATATAATAATATAATAATATACTGTAACTGTCCTGGTATCAGAACTACAGTTTAATAATATAATAATATAATAATATACTGTAACTGTCCTGGTATCAGAACTACAGTTTAATAATATAATAATATACTGTAACTGTCCTGGTATCAGAACTACAGTTTAATAATATAATACTATAATAATATACTGTAACTGTCCTGGTATCAGAACTACAGTTTAATAATATAATAATATAATAATATACTGTAACTGTCCTGGTATCAGAACTACAGTTTAATAATATAATAATATACTGTAACTGTCCTGGTATCAGAACTACAGTTTAATAATATAATAATATAATAATATACTGTGACTGTCCTGGTATCAGAACTACAGTTTAATAATATAATAATATAATAATATACTGTAACTGTCCTGGTATCAGAACTACAGTTTAATAATATAATAATATACTGTAACTGTCCTGGTATCAGAACTACAGTTTAATAATATAATAATATACTGTAACTGTCCTGGTATCAGAACTACAGTTTAATAATATAATAATATAATAATATACTGTAACTGTCCTGGTATCAGAACTACAGTTTAATAATATAATACTATAATAAATACTGTAACTGTCCTGGTATCAGAACTACAGTTTAATAATATAATAATAATAAATACTGACTGTCCTGGTATCAGAGCTACAGTTTAATAATAATAATATACTGTAACTGTCCTGGTATCAGAACTACAGTTTAATAATATAATAATATACTGTAACTGTCCTGGTATCAGAACTACAGTTTAATAATATAATAATATAATAATATACTGTGACTGTCCTGGTATCAGAGCTACAGTTTAATAATATAATAATATAATAATATACTGTAACTGTCCTGGTATCAGAACTACAGTTTAATAATATAATAATATACTGTAACTGTCCTGGTATCAGAACTACAGTTTAATAATATAATACTATACTGTAACAGTCCTGGTATCAGAACTACAGTTTAATAATATAATACTATAATAATATACTGTAACTGTCCTGGTATCAGAAATACAGTTTAATAATATAATAATATAATAATATACTGTAACTGTCCTGGTATCAGAACTACAGTTTAATAATATAATAATATAATAATATACTGTAACTGTCCTGGTATCAGAACTACAGTTTAATAATATAATAATATAATAATATACTGTAACTGTCCTGGTATCAGAACTACAGTTTAATAATATAATACTATAATAATATACTGTGACTGTCCTGGTATCAGAGCTACAGTTTAATAATATAATACTATAATAATATACTGTAACTGTCCTGGTATCAGAACTACAGTTTAATAATATAATAATATAATAATATACTGTAACTGTCCTGGTATCAGAACTACAGTTTAATAATATAATAATATAATAATATACTGTAACTGTCCTGGTATCAGAACTACAGTTTAATAATATAATAATATAATAATATACTGTAACTGTCCTGGTATCAGAACTACAGTTTAATAATATAATAATATAATAATATACTGTGACTGTCCTGGTATCAGAACTACAGTTTAATATAATATAATAATATACTGTAACTGTCCTGGTATCAGAACTACAGTTTAATAATATAATAATATAATAATATACTGTAACTGTCCTGGTATCAGAACTACAGTTTAATAATATAATACTATAATAATATACTGTGACTGTCCTGGTATCAGAACTACAGTTTAATAATATAATAATATACTGTACTGTCCTGGTATCATAGCTACAGTTTAATAATATAATAATATTAATAATATACTGTAACTGTCCTGGTATCAGAAATACAGTTTAATAATATAATAATATAATAATATACTGTAACTGTCCTGGTATCAGAGCTACAGTTAATAATCTAATAATATACTGTGACGTCCAGGTATCAGCACTACAGTTCTAATAATATAATAATATAATAAGTACTGTAACTGTCCTGGTATCAGAACTACAGTTAATAATATAATATATAATAATATACTTGTAACTGTCCTGGTATCAGAACTACAGTTTAATAATATACTGTAACTGTCCTGGTATCAGAACTACAGTTTAATAATATAATATATACTGTAACTGTCCTGGTATCAAGAACTACAGTTAATAATATAATAATATAATAATATACTGTAACTGTCCTGGTATCAGAGCTACAGTTTAATAATATAATAATATACTGTAACTGTCCTGGTATCAGAACTACAGTTTAATAATATAATAATATAATAATATACTGTAACTGTCCCTGGTATCAGAAATACAGTTTAATAATATAATAATATAATAATATACTGTAACTGTCCTGGTATCAGAGCTACAGTTTAATAATATAATAATATAATAATATACTGTAACTGTCCTGATATCAGAACTACAGTTTAATAATATAATAATATACTGTAACTGTCCTGGTATCAGAACTACAGTTTAATAATATAATAATATAATAATATACTGTAACTGTCCTGGTATCAGAACTACAGTTTAATAATATAATAATATACTGTAACTGTCCTGGTATCAGAACTACAGTTTAATAATATAATAATATAATAATATACTGTGACTGTCCTGGTATCAGAGCTACAGTTTAATAATATAATAATATACTGTAACTGTCCTGGTATCAGAAACTACAGTTTAATAATAATAATAATATAATAATATACTGTACTGTCCTGGTATCAGAGCTACAGTTTAATAATATAATACTATAATAATATACTGTACCTGTCCTGGTATCAGAACTCCAGTTTAATAATATAATAATATACTGTAACTGTCCTGGTATCAGAACTACAGTTTAAAATAATATATAATCATATTAATAATATACTGTAACTGTCCTGGTATCAGAACTACAGTTTAATAAATAATAATATACTGTAACTGTCCTGTATCAGAACTACAGTTTAATAATATAATAATATAATAATAGTACTGTACCTGTCCTGGTATCAGAAGCGACAGTTTAATAATATAATAATATACTGTAACTGTCCTGGTATCAGAACTACAGTTAATAATATAATAAGATACTGTAACTGTCCTGGTATCATAGCTACAGTTTAATAATATAATAATATAATAATATTACTGTAACTGTCCTGGTATCAAGAATACAGTTAATAATATATAATATAATAATATACTGTAACTGTCCTGGTATCAGAACTACAGTTTAATAATATAAATATAATAATGTACTGTAACTGTCATGGTATCAGAGCTACAGTTTAATAATATAATAATATAATAATATACTGTAACTGTCCTGGTATCAGAAATACAGTTATAATATAATAATATAATAATGTACTGTAACTGTCCTGGTCTCAGAGCTAACAGTTTAATATATAATAATATACTGTGACTGTCCAGGTATCAGAAACTACAGTTTAATAATATAATAATATAATATATGTTACCTGTACACTGTCCTGGTATCAGAAACTACAGTTTAATAATATAATACTATAATAATATACTGTAACTGTCCTGGTATCAGAACTACAGTTAATAATAGAATAATATACTGTAACTGTCCTGGTATCAGAACTACAGTTGTAATAATATCATAAATATAATAATATACTGTAATACTGTCCTGGCTATCAGAACTAC
>NW_024060787.1:0-20769 GCF_016432855.1 Salvelinus namaycush | reverse complement strand
GATCTTTATATGGCCGGACCTTGGAGAGATCTTTATATGGCCGGACCTTGAAGAGATCTTTATATGGCCGGACCTTGAAGAGATCTTTATATGGCCGGACCTTGAAGACATCATTAAATGGCCGGACCTTGAAGAGATCTTTATATGGCCGGACCTTGAAGAGATCATTATATGGCCGGACCTTGAAGAGATCATTATATGGCCGGACCTTGAAGAGATCATTATATGGCCGGACCTTGAAGAGATCTTTATATGGCCGAACCTTGAAGAGATCTTTCTATGGCCGGACCTTGGAGAGATCTTTATATGGCCGGACCTTGAAGAGATCTTTATATGGCCGGACCTTGAAGAGATCTTTATATGGCCGGACCTTGAAGAGATCTTTATATGGCCGGACCTTGAAGAGATCTTTATATGGCCGGACCTTGAAGAGATCTTTATATGGCCGGACCTTGGAGAGATCTTTATATGGCCGGACCTTGAAGAGATCTTTATATGGCCGGACCTTGGAGAGAACTTTATTGGGTCTAATTTATGGTCTAACCTTGAAGAGATCTTTATATGGCCGGACCTTGAAGAGATCTTTATATGGCCGGACCTTGAAGAGATCTTTATATGGCCTAACCTTGAAGAGATTTTTATATGGTCTAATATATGGTCTAACCTTGAAGAGAAAGTGAAGGTCAGGGAGAAAGGTAGACTACCTCCACTATACTACACTATACAGCCTTCACCACAGTAGTACAGTGTACTGAATGTGGCTTGGCTGCATCCCAAATATTCCCCACATAGTACCCCTACTTTGGACCAGGCCTAATGGGCCCTGGTCTAAAGCAGTGCATTACATAGGGAATAGGGCCCTGGTCTAAAGCAGTGCATTACATAGGGAATAGGGCCCTGGTCTAAAGCAGTGCATTACATAGGGAATAGGGCCCTGGTCTAAAGCAGTGCATTACATAGGGAATAGGGCCCTGGTCTAAAGCAGTGCATTACATAGGGAATAGGGCCCTGGTCTAAAGCAGTGCATTACATAGGAATAGGGCCCTGGTCTAAAGCAGTGCATTACATAGGGAATAGGGCCCTGGTCTAAAGCAGTGCATTACATAGGGAATAGGGCCCTGGTCTAAAGCAGTGCATTACATAGGGAATAGGGCCCTGGTCTAAAGCAGTGCATTACATAGGGAATAGGGCCCTGGTCTAAAGCAGTGCATTACATAGGGAATAGGGCCCTGGTCTAAAGCAGTGCATTACATAGGGAATAGGGCCCTGGTCTAAAGCAGTGCATTACATAGGGAATAGGGCCCTGGTCTAAAGCAGTGCATTACATAGGGAATAGGGCCCTGGTCTAAAGCAGTGCATTACATAGGGAATAGGGCCCTGGTCTAAAGCAGTGCATTACATAGGGAATAGGGTGCCATTTGGGACACAGGCTTGTGGCGTCATATTGGTCTTGCGTGCAGCACAGTGGTTTATCTAAAACAAACCATTGTCAGGTCATTACCGTGTCCAACCATAACCAGGAAGTACAAATCCAACCGTATCCTACAGTTGCAAATCCAACCGTATCCAGGAGGTATAAATCTAACCGTATCCAGGAGGTACACATCTAACCGTATCCAGGGGGTACAGATCTAACCGTATCCAGGAGGTATAAATCTAACCGTATCCAGGAGGTACACATCTAACCGTATCCAGGAGGTATAAATCTAACCGTATCCAGGAGGTATAAATCTAACCGTATCCAGGAGGTACACATCTAACCGTATCCAGGAGGTATAAATCTAACCGTATCCAGGAGGTCCACATCTAACCGTATCCAGGAGGTATAAATCTAACCGTATCCAGGATTATTTAAGAAAAAAACAATTAGTGGAAAAAATCTCTGAATTGGTCTGTCTGTGTGAATGCAGCCGGTGTCGGGTTGGGTGGCCTTTGGGTCAAACACACAAGATGTCTGTCTGTTTAATGCAGCCGGTGTCGGGGTTGGGTGGCCTTTGGGTCAAACACACAAGATGTCTGCCTGTGTGAATGCAGCCGGTGTCGGGTTGGGTGGCCTTTGGGTCAAACACACAAGATGTCTGTCTGTTTAATGCAGCCGGTGTCGGGGTTGGGTGGCCTTTGGGTCAAACACACAAGATGTCTGCCTGTGTGAATGCAGCCGGTGTCGGGGTTGGGTGGCCTTTGGGTCAAACACACAAGATGTCTGTCTGTTTAATGCAGCCGGTGTCGGGGTTGGGTGGCCTTTGGGTCAAACACACAAGATGTCTGCCTGTGTGAATGCAGACGGTGTCGGGGTTGGGTGGCCTTTGGGTCAAACACACAAGATGTCTATCTGTTTAATGCAGCCGGTGTCGGGGTTGGGTGGCCTTTGGGTCAAACACACAAGATGTCTGCCTGTGTGAATGCAGACGGTGTCGGGTTGGGTGACCTTTGGGTCAAACACACAAGATGTCTGCCTGTGTGAATGCAGACGGTGTCGGGTTGGGTGACCTTTGGGTCAAACACACAAGATGTCTGCCTGTGTGAATGCAGACGGTGTCGGGTTGGGTGACCTTTGGGTCAAACACACAAGATGTCTGCCTGTGTGAATGCAGACGGTGTCGGGGTTGGGTGGCCTTTGGGTCAAACACACAAGATGTCTGTCTGTTTAATGCAGCCGGTGTCGGGTTGGGTGGCCTTTGGGTCAAACACACAAGATGTCTGTCTGTTTAATGCAGCCGGTGTCGGGTTGGGTGGCCTTTGGGTCAAACACACAAGATGTCTGCCTGTGTGAATGCAGACGGTGTCGGGTTGGGTGACCTTTGGGTCAAACACACAAGATGTCTGCCTGTGTGAATGCAGCCGGTGTCGGGTTGGGTGGCCTTTGGGTCAAACACACAAGATGTCTGTCTGTTTAATGCAGCCGGTGTCGGGGTTGGGTGGCCTTTGGGTCAAACACACAAGATGTCTGCCTGTGTGAATGCAGCCGGTGTCGGGGTTGGGTGGCCTTTGGGTCAAACACACAAGATGTCTGCCTGTGTGAATGCAGACGGTGTCGGGTTGGGTGACCTTTGGGTCAAACACACAAGATGTCTGCCTGTGTGAATGCAGACGGTGTCGGGTTGGGTGACCTTTGGGTCAAACACACAAGATGTCTGCCTGTGTGAATGCAGACGGTGTCGGGGTTGGGTGGCCTTTGGGTCAAACACACAAGATGTCTGCCTGTGTGAATGCAGACGGTGTCGGGTTGGGTGGCCTTTGGGTCAAACACACAAGATGTCTGCCTGTGTGAATGCAGACGGTGTCGGGTTGGGTGACCTTTGGGTCAAACACACAAGATGTCTGCCTGTGTGAATGCAGACGGTGTCGGGTTGGGTGACCTTTGGGTCAAACACACAAGATGTCTGCCTGTGTGAATGCAGACGGTGTCGGGGTTGGGTGACCTTTGGGTCAAACACACAAGATGTCTGCCTGTGTGAATGCAGACGGTGTCGGGTTGGGTGGCCTTTGGGTCAAACACACAAGATGTCTGTCTGTTTAATGCAGCCGGTGTCGGGGTTGGGTGGCCTTTGGGTCAAACACACAAGATGTCTGTCTGTTTAACATGAAGTCTCATCTCTCTGTTGGAGCCTGGTAGTAGATCTATTGATCCTTGATTTATTTCATCCTTTAGTCTGATATTTATTCTCCTGGTTTCAAGATTCTGGGATCCGAGGCCTAGATTCAATCCGGGAATCTGCGCTATAACACCAATTTTAAAATTTAAAGGCAATGTTTCCTGCGTTAGAGGACCCTGCATTCACGGTAAACGCTGCGTACGTCAGCTCAATATGAAATGATCTTTACATTTCAATCGTGCTATATTGTGGATCTCCAACGGCCCGTATTAAATCAATCTAGCCACATAGTCTGTCTTGTCTCCAGTCATCTCTTTCTCTGTAGTAATGAGGCTGGGGGCGGAGGAGGGGGGGGGTAGATCTTACATGACAAACAGAAGGAGAGCTGCTCCAATACTGGTCCCTTCCCTGACATGTTTTGTCTTAATTACAACATGTATCGTAGCACGTCTAACGACACGTCTTCACCTCACAACACCGGGAGAGACTCGTCCATCACGACAGCTGGTCCCCTCTACTAAACAATCTGTCTCCGATGTGTCGGTAGAACTCACAACGTTCATTGGTTAGTTAACTCAAGTCTGAATATAATTCCTAAATTCTCCTTCAACAGAATCCTCATGCAGTTTTTTGTTTTGTTTGTTTTGTGATCATATAATTGGAGATGACTGTGAATGAAATGAAGGAGAGGCATTTTGTCCTGCCTCATTTACACTGACTGAGAAACACCGTCGTACACTTTGTAGACTGTAGATGCTAACTGGGATCCTTGGGATGAACCTACCCATTTAAGCAGCAACATGGGATGCAAAATTCATCATACAGGGATGATTTCTGTCTCTTGAAAACTCTGCTGACAAATAAAACATTTTGGGACCATTGTTGACACAATGGACTAATGAAACAAATACCAAAAGATGGGTTTTGGGTGGTGATTTTTCTTGAACTGTTTTACATTTGAACTTCAATGAGGTGACGTCAGAGTCGGACGTCCCAAGGATTCCACTTAGCATGTACCCTATGTAGACAGGAGCATGGCGGTCAGAGCCACAGAGGTCATTTTATCAGGAATATGGTTATGTGGAGAATCTATGAACCTTTTCACACGATCGTGCCAAACAGAACCACCCTGCTGACTCAGTTTCCTTTCACATGGTTCTTTCCAGCAACTATGGGAGATGTGGAACCAGGCCAGTCCAGTTTGGCTGAGTGGTGTGAACAGAACTCCTCTGTGGAACCAGTCCAGTCCAGTTTGGCTGAGTGGTGTGAACAGAACTCCTCTGTGGAACCAGTCCAGTCCAGTTTGGCTGAGTGGTGTGAACAGGTCTTACCTCCTCTGTGGAACCAGTCCAGTCCAGTTTGGCTGAGTGGTGTGAACAGCTCTTACCTCCTCTGTGGAACCAGTCCAGTCCAGTTTGTCTGAGTGGTGTGAACAGAACTCCTCTGTGGAACCAGTCCAGTCCAGTTTGTCTGAGTGGTGTGAACAGAACTCCTCTGTGGAACCAGTCCAGTTTGGCTGAGTGGTGTGAACAGAACTCCTCTGTGGAACCAGTCCAGTTTGGCTGAGTGGTGTGAACAGAACTCCTCTGTGGAACCAGTCCAGTCCAGTTTGGCTGAGTGGTGGGAACAGCTCTTAACTCCTCTGTGGAACCAGTCCAGTCCAGTTTGGCTGAGTGGTGTGAACAGAACTCCTCTGTGGAACCAGTCCAGTCCAGTTTGGCTGAGTGGTGTGAACAGAACTCCTCTGTGGAACCAGTTCAGTCCAGTTTGGCTGAGTGGTGTGAACAGCTCTTACCTCCTCTGTGGAACCAGTCCAGTCCAGTTTGGCTGAGTGGTGTGAACAGAACTCCTCTGTGGAACCAGTCCAGTTTGGCTGAGTGGTGTGAACAGCTCTTACCTCCTCTGTGGAACCAGTCCAGTCCAGTTTGGCTGAGTGGTGTGAACAGAACTCCTCTGTGGAACCAGTCCAGTCCAGTTTGGCTGAGTGGTGTGAACAGAACTCCTCTGTGGAACCAGTCCAGTTTGGCTGAGTGGTGTGAACAGAACTCCTCTGTGGAACCAGTCCAGTCCAGTTTGGCTGAGTGGTGTGAACAGAACTCCTCTGTGGAACCAGTCCAGTCCAGTTTGGCTGAGTGGTGTGAACAGAACTCCTCTGTGGAACCAGTTCAGTTTGGCTGAGTGGTGTGAACAGAACTCCTCTGTGGAACCAGTCCAGTCCAGTTTGGCTGAGTGGTGTGAACAGAACTCCTCTGTGGAACCAGTCCAGTTTGGCTGAGTGGTGTGAACAGCTCTTACCTCCTCTGTGGAACCAGTCCAGTCCAGTTTGGCTGAGTGGTGTGAACAGGTCTTACCTCCTCTGTCCTGTCAGTATGAGATCAGTCACTTTTTGAGTATGAAGTGTAACACTGCAGCGTACGTGATCAGCCACTGAGCTTTGACCAAAACACTCTTTGTGTGAGTCCCAAATGGCTCCCTATTCCCCACAGGGCTCTGGTCTAAAGTAGTGCACTATGTAGGGAATAGGGTGCCAGCCCTGGTCTAAAGTAGTGCACTATGTAGGGAATAGGGTGCCAGCTCTGGTCTAAAGTAGTGCACTATGTAGGGAATAGGGTGCCAGCTCTGGTCTAAAGTAGTGCACTATGTAGGGAATAGGGTGCCAGCCCTGGTCTAAAGTAGTGCACTATGTAGGGAATAGGGTGCCAGCTCTGGTCTAAAGTAGTGCACTATGCAGGGAATAGGGTGCCAGCTCTGGTCTAAAGTAGTGCACTATGTAGGGAATAGGGTGCCAGCCCTGGTCTAAAGTAGTGCACTACGTAGGGAATAGGGTGCCAGCCCTGGTCTAAAGTAGTGCACTATGTAGGGAATAGGGTGCCAGCCCTGGTCTAAAGTAGTGCACTATGTAGGGAATAGGGTGCCAGCCCTGGTCTAAAGTAGTGCACTATGTAGGGAATAGGGTGCCAGCTCTGGTCTAAAGTAGTGCACTATGTAGGGAATAGGGTGCCAGCTCTGGTCTAAAGTAGTGCACTATGTAGGGAATAGGGTGCCAGCCCTGGTCTAAAGTAGTGCACTATGTAGGGAATAGGGTGCCAGTCCTGGTCTAAAGTAGTGCACTATGTAGGGAATAGGGTGCCAGTCCTGGTCTAAAGTAGTGCACTATGTAGGGAATAGGGTGCCAGCCCTGGTCTAAAGTAGTGCACTATGTAGGGAATAGGGTGCCAGCCCTGGTCTAAAGTAGTGCACTATGTAGGGAATAGGGTGCCAGCCCTGGTCTAAAGTAGTGCACTATGTAGGGAATAAGGTGCCAGCCCTGGTCTAAAGTAGTGCACTATGTAGGGAATAGGGTGCCAGCCCTGGTCTAAAGTAGTGCACTATGTAGGGAATAAGGTGCCAGCCCTGGTCTAAAGTAGTGCACTATGTAGGGAATAGGGTGCCAGCCCTGGTCTAAAGTAGTGCACTATGTAGGGAATAGGGTGCCAGCCCTGGTCTAAAGTAGTGCACTATGTAGGGAATAGGGTGCCAGCCCTGGTCTAAAGTAGTGCACTATGTAGGGAATAGGGTGCCAGCCCTGGTCTAAAGTAGTGCACTATGTAGGGAATAGGGTGCCAGCCCTGGTCTAAAGTAGTGCACTATGTAGGGAATAGGGTGCCAGCCCTGGTCTAAAGTAGTGCACTATGTAGGGAATAGGGTGCCAGCCCTGGTCTAAAGTAGTGCACTATGTAGGGAATAGGGTGCCAGCCCTGGTCTAAAGTAGTGCACTATGTAGGGAATAGGGTGCCAGCCCTGGTCTAAAGTAGTGCACTATGTAGGGAATAGGGTGCCAGCCCTGGTCTAAAGTAGTGCACTATGTAGGGAATAGGGTGCCAGCCCTGGTCTAAAGTAGTGCACTATGTAGGGAATAGGGTGCCAGCCCTGGTCTAAAGTAGTGCACTACGTAGGGAATAGGGTGCCAGCCCTGGTCTAAAGTAGTGCACTATGTAGGGAATAGGGTGCCAGCCCTGGTCTAAAGTAGTGCACTATGTAGGGAATAGGGTGCCAGCCCTGGTCTAAAGTAGTGCACTATATAGGGAATAGGGTGCCAGCCTTGGTCTAAAGTAGTGCACTATGTAGGGAATAGGGTGCCAGTCCTGGTCTAAAGTAGTGCACTATGTAGGGAATAGGGTGCCAGCCCTGGTCTAAAGTAGTGCACTATGTAGGGAATAGGGTGCCAGCTTTGGTCTAAAGTAGTGCACTATGTAGGGAATAGGGTGCCATTTGGGATGTAGAATCACCTGTGTAGAACCTATGCAACACTTGACTTAGAAAGTCGTCTAAGACATGGGGACAGCCAGGGGGCGGGGCTTACCATGTATATGATGAATAAATATCTCCTCACAATCTGTTGTTGTCCTGTTGTTATCAGGCTGTCTGTGGTGTGGGGATGGGGATTTAGCCCGGAAACCACTGTGAATACTATCTCTCTCTCTCTCGTTCACTACTGTCTCAGTTAAGTGAAACAATAGTGAACCAGAGAATGATTTGACGTTTTGAGTTTCGGACGACTGGGTTTGAGGAGAGGATGTTGAGGAGGGTCGGTAGAAAACACAAATGAAAGTAGCTCTTCTCAGGTCTCGAGAATATAACTGATTCTAGTACTGAATCTCACACAGACGTGTTGTGAAATATCTTTACAGTTAACTGACGGTGAGTGCTGCCATCTAGTGGATCCTAACAGACACACACACAAGTACATTTACAAAAGCTGTGTTGGAATCGAGAGGAAGAGTTTTGACAAAACGACACACAGAGACAATTTAATGCAACCTCTTTAATTTAAAAAAAGGTATCTTTCATTCTCACACCCCACCAGCATCCATGTCATTACAATTGATGGAATAAACTGTATATTAAGAAAACAAAGTGTACCGTTTCTGCATTTCATTCCTAATAGGATGCTACTTTTTCTCCATTAGCCTCCATCGTTAACGTAATAAATACCTTAGAGAGAGGCCGCATCCAAAAATAGCACCCTATTCCCTATTTAGTACCCTACTTTTGACCAGGGCCCATACAATTCTGGTCAAAAGGTAGTGCGCACTACATAGGGAACAGAGAAGCGCCCTTTGTGACAGAGTCTTGACACGTTGCTATGGGTTTCTCATGGTAAACTGTTAAGGCCAATTTACAGTCCTCTCTTTTTACAGACTGAACGTAACGTTGTACCCTGAACAGAAACAAAAGCAGGGCGAGAACCAGAACCATTATATTCTGGTCCAAAACGGACCCGTCATCATGACAAATAAAGACCAAGTGATTGCAAGGGGGGGGTACACTTTAAGGGATTAGATTGGACATGAGTGTAGTTAAACCATAGAGGTTTTAACTCCTGAAGAGAACCACGTATTTACTTGTTACCTTTAAAGAACAGCAGGGTGGCTATCGGACACGAGGAGACGTACCGTTGTGGCTGAAGTGCATCGGGACAAATGGACAATCTTAGCGTTTCAGTCTGTTTCAGTGCAGCTTGTTCAAACACCGGGTAGAACAGATGTTTCAGCCGGACTAAGAGCATCTAAGCCCAGACAATCTCATAAGGAAATTTTAAAAAAGAACAAACTACATCGAACGTATCATCAAGTCCTTGTTGTATTTCTGTTCTCCAAGAACTACACCATGTATTGTTAGCCTCATAGCCTGGTTCCTCTCTAGGTTTCTTCCTAGGTTCTGGTCTTTTCTAGCGAGTCTTTCCCTAGCCACCGTGCTTCTACACCTGCATTGCTTGCTGTTTGGGGGTTTTAGGCTGGGTTTCTGTACAGCACTTTGAGATATCAGCTGATGTAAGAAGGGCTTTATAAATACATTTGATTGATTGTTACAGGAAATTTAGTGGGATAAAAAAAAAAAAGGTGTTTATTTGACATGGCCATAGTGTGATAGATCGACACCAGGTCGAACATGAGACCAAATCAACTGAGACAGACGGGTGGTAGGTACCAAACAATAACTGAGCCCAAATCAACGGAGACAGACGGGTGGTAGGTACCAAACAATAACTGAGCCCAAATCAACGGAGACAGACGGGTGGTAGGTACCAAACAATAACTGAGCCATGCTACCAGGAACTAAACCATCTCTGACTCCACATTACATCAAAACTCCTCTCTAAACTCCTCTTTCATGTGTGTTTATAAAGGTAACTCGTTTAGTTCACACCCTGAAATAGTACAGAATGTCTTTGGTGCCACTGACTGATTCCAAGTCAGTTTAGATTTAAGGATTTTTTTATATTAGTGTCGTTGTTTTGTTTGTTTGTTTTCCCCCCATAAAAATTATTCTGTGTGACTCAAATGGCTCCCTATTCCCTAAATAGGGCACTACTTTGGGCTCCCTATTCCCTATATAGGGCACTACTTTTGAACAGGACCCATAGGGAATAGGGCACCATTTGAAATGTATCCTCTGTCTGTCTGCCTGTCATGCCCTGGCCTTGAGTGGTGTAACTTTACAATGGCTCCTCCTCTCCTCTCCTCTCCTCTCCTCTCCTCTCCTCTCCTCTCCTCTCCTCTCCTCTCCTCTCCTCTCCTCTCCTCACAACAATATTCAAGTACAAAAAAAATAATAATCTAAGGTCGTCGAAAGGTCAATAGGTCAAAGTTCAGTTCTTCAGGTTAAAAGCGAACCGACAGAGGGAGGTCATCGGAAGTAGACGACACCCCCAACAGAGGTCAACAGAAGGGTTATCAACCTCCAGTAACCACGATGATCATCATAGACCTGGTCGTCCAGGTAACAGGTCTCTCCAGACCGTTGGTTGGTTGGTGTTCGTTATTCTTCTTCTTGATTGGATTACTTGCTTGTTTGCGTTTTGAATGATTTGTACACCTCTCTCTCTCTCTCTCTCTCTCTCTCTCTCTCTCTCTCTCTCTCTCTCTCTCTCTCTCTCTCTCTCTCTCTCTCTCTCTCTCTCTCTCTCTCTCTCTCTCTCTCTCTCCTCCCCCCCCCCCCCCCCCCCCGCTCTCTCTCTCTCTCTCCTCTCCCGCTCTCTCTCTCTCTCTCTCTCCCGCTCTCTCTCCCCCGCTCTCCCTCCCCCGCTCTCTCTCCCCCGCTCTCTCTCCCCCGCTCTCTCTCCCCCGCTCTCTCTCTCTCTCTTGTGGTGCCTTTGTGGTCGTTTTTTTATGGTTAAACTGATTTTTTGTTGTTCAGTTTCTTGCCTTTCTTGAGGGCAAGTTTGTTCTTCACATGACCACGCTTCCTCTTCGCCGTCTGAAGAAATGAAATCATAATAACATTTAGATGAGACAGTAGATCAGAAAACCTATAGCCCTCTAACCCTAGACATGTAACACTCTGATAGGTTAACCCTAGACATGTAGCACTCTGATAGGTTAACCCTAGACATGTAGCACTCTGATAGGTTAACCCTAGACATGTAACACTCTGATAGGTTAACCCTAGACATGTAGCACTCTGATAGGTTAACCCTAGACATGTAGCACTCTGATAGGTTAACCCTAGACATTTAGCACTCTGATAGGTTACCCCTAGACATGTAGCACTCTGATAGGTTACCCCTAGACATGTAACACTCTGATAGGTTAACCCTAGACATGTAGCACTCTGATAGGTTAACCCTAGACATTTAGCACTCTGATAGGTTACCCCTAGACATGTAGCACTCTGATAGGTTACCCCTAGACATTTAGCACTCTGATAGGTTAACCCTAGACATTTAGCACTCTGATAGGTTTACCCTAGACATGTAACACTCTGATAGGTTAACCCTAGACATTTAGCACTCTGATAGGTCAACCCTAAACATTTAACACTCTGATAGGTCAACCCTAAACATTTAACACTCTGATAGGTCAACCCTAGGTATTTAGCACTCTGATTGGTTAGATAGAATTTTAGCCTAATTTATTATTAATGTCACATTCTTTTAGATGGATAAACATGATCTAGGGTGCAAGGAGGAAGAGGTAGGGGTAGTTGATTCTGGACAGGGACAAGGATGAATGGGGGGGGGGTAGTTGATTCTGGACAGGGATGAAGGGAGGGGGTAATTGATTCTGGACAGGGATGAAGGGAGGGGGTAATTGATTCTGGACAGGGATGAAGGGAGGGGGGTAATAGATTCTGGACAGGGACAAGGATGAAGGGAGGGGGGGTAATAGATTCTGGACAGGGACAAGGATGAAGGGAGGGGGGGTAATAGATTCTGGACAGGGACAAGGATGAAGGGAGGGGGGTAATAGATTCTGTACAGGGACAGCAGAATCATTCACTAGCGCTCTCCAATTGAGAAGAGAGAAGCATGGATGATTCTATTCATGTACCTTTTTAGAGGTGTACTTCTGTCTGCTGCTACTGCTGCTGCGGGGGCTGTGCTCCAGGGGGTCCCTGTTCTCCTCCTTCTTCACCTTGTAGATCCGGACCAGCCAGTGTTCTGAGGTGAACGCCTCCTCCAGGTGTTTCAGCTTGATGTCCTTGTTACCGATCTCAGCGTTACGCGTCCGGTCGAAACCCGGCGGCGTCCGGAAGTCCAACTGGGGGGAGGAGAGACGGTCAGGTGGTGTAAGTGTTTGACAGTAAACTAGAGGAGCTGTGACGGGGCTTGACATCCCTGTGAAGTTAACTAGTGGAGCTGTGACGGGGCTTGACATCCCTGTGAAGTAAACTAGAGGAGCTGTGTCAGGGCTTGACATCAATGTGAAGTAAACTAGAGGAGCTGTGACGGGGCTTGACATCCCTGTGAAGTAAACTAGAGGAGCTGTGTCAGGGCTTGACATCCCTGTGAAGTAAACTAGAGGAGCTGTGACGGGGCTTGACATCCCTGTGAAGTAAACTAGAGGAGCTGTGTCAGGGCTTGACATCAATGTGAAGTAAACTAGAGGAGCTGTGTCAGGGCTTGACATCCCTGTGAAGTAAACTAGAGGAGCTGTGACGGGGCTTGACATCCCTGTGAAGTAAACTAGAGGAGCTGTGTCAGGGCTTGACATCCCTGTGAAGTAAACTAGAGGAGCTGTGACGGGGCTTGACATCCCTGTGAAGTAAACTAGAGGAGCTGTGACGGGGCTTGACATCCCTGTGAAGTTAACTAGTGGAGCTGAGACGGGGGCTTGACATCCCTGTGAAGTAAACTAGAGGAGTTGTGTCAGGGCTTGACATCCCTGTGAAGTAAACTAGAGGAGTTGTGCCAGGGCTTGACATCCCTGTGAAGTAAACTAGAGGAGCTGTGTCAGGGCTTGACATCCCTGTGAAGTAAACTAGAGGACAAGTGTCAGGGCTTGACATCCCTGTGAAGTAAACTAGAGGAGCTGTGTCAGGGCTTGACCTCCCTGTGAAGTAAACTAGAAGAGTTGTGTCGGGGCTTGACATCCCTATGAAGTAAACTAGAGGACAAGTGTCAGGGCTTGACATCCCTGTGACGTAAACTAGAGGAGCTGCGTCAGGGCTTGACATCCCTGTGAAGTAAACTAGAGGACAAGTGTCAGGGCTTGACATCCCTGTGAAGTAAACTAGAGGACAAGTGTCAGGGCTTGACATCCCTGTGAAGTAAACTAGAGGACAAGTGTCAGGGCCTGACATCCCTGTGAAGTTAACTAGAGGACAAGCGTCAGGGCTTGACATCCCTGTGAAGTAAACTAGAGGACAAGTGTCAGGGCCTGACATCCCTGTGAAGTAAACTAGAGGACAAGTGTCAGGGCCTGACATCCCTGTGAAGTAAACTAGAGGACACGTGTCAGGGCCTGACATCCCTGTGAAGTAAACTAGAGGACAAGTGTCAGGGCCTGACATCCCTGTGAAGTAAACTAGAGGACAAGTGTCAGGGCTTGACATCCCTGTGAAGTAAACTAGAGGACAAGTGTAGGGCTTGACATCCCAGTGAAGTAAACTAGAGGAGCTGTGTCAGGGCTTGACATCCCAGTGAAGTAAACTAGAGGAGCTGTGTCAGGGCTTGACATCCCAGTGAAGTAAACTAGAGGACAAGTGTCAGGGCTTGACATCCCTGTGAAGTAAACTAGAGGACAAGTGTAGGGCTTGACATCCCTGTGAAGTAAACTAGAGGAGCTGTGTCAGGGCTTGACATCCCTGTGAAGTAAACTAGAGGACAAGTGTCAGGGCTTGATATCCCTGTGAAGTAAACTAGAGGACAAGTGTCAGGGCTTGACATCCCTGTGAAGTGACAGTACATGGATGCATTAGGTCACAGTCCAAGTTACAGGCCCAGTTAGGGGTGGTCTGTAAGTTCACACATACAGAGGAAGTGATATTACGTGAGGGGGGAGGGGGTTGAACATCTCTGACCTGCATCTCTCCAAAGCGGTAGTACGACATCTTATACATCAGACAGTTGAGCAGGATGGGAGACCCCTCTTTGTCCACCCTAAACTCTCCCTGGGGGGTGAAGTAGTCACTCTCCTGAGGAGGGAACAGACAGACAGTTTAGTGCTCTCATCCTGAGGAGGGAACAGACAGACAGTTTAGTTCTCTCATCCTGAGGAGATAACAGACAGACAGTTTAGTACTCTCATCCTGAGGGAACAGACAGACAGTTTAGTACTCTCATCCTGAGGGAACAGACAGACAGTTTAGTTCTCTCATCCTGAGGAGATAACAGACAGACAGTTTAGTACTCTCATCCTGAGGAGATAACAGACAGACAGTTTAGTTCTCTCATCCTGAGGGAACAGACAGACAGTTTAGTTCTCTCATCCTGAGGAGATAACAGACAGACAGTTTAGTACTCTCATCCTGAGGGAACAGACAGACAGTTTAGTACTCTCATCCTGAGGAGGGAACAAACAGACAGTTTAGTACTCTCATCCTGAGGGAACAGACAGACAGTTTAGTACTCTCATCCTGAGGAGGGAACAGACAGACAGTTTAGTACTCTCATCCTGAGGAGGGAACAGACAGACAGTTTAGTTCTCTCATCCTGAGGAGATAACAGACAGACAGTTTAGTACTCTCATTCTGAGGGAACAGACAGACAGTTTAGTACTCTCATCCTGAGGAGATAAGACAGACAGTTTAGTACTCTCATCCTGAGGGAACAGACAGACAGTTTAGTGCTCTCATCCTGAGGAGGGAACAGACAGACAGTTTAGTACTCTCATCCTGAGGAGATAACAGACAGACAGTTTAGTACTCTCATCCTGAGGAGGGAACAGACAGACAGTTTAGTACTCTCATCCTGAGGAGGGAACAGACAGACAGTTTAGTACTCTCATCCTGAGGAGGGAACAGACAGACAGTTTAGTACTCTCATCCTGAGGAGGGAACAGACAGACAGTTTAGTACTCTCATCCTGAGGAGGGAACAGACAGACAGTTTAGTACTCTCATCCTGAGGGAACAGACAGACAGTTTAGTACTCTCATCCTGAGGGAACAGACAGACAGTTTAGTGCTCTCATCCTGAGGAGGGAACAGACAGACAGTTTAGTACTCTCATCCTGAGGTGGGAACAGACAGACAGTTTAGTACTCTCATCCTGAGGAGATAACAGACAGACAGTTTAGTACTCTCATCCTGAGGTGGGAACAGACAGACAGTTTAGTACTCTCATCCTGAGGAGATAACAGACAGACAGTTTATTACTCTCATCCTGAGGAGGGAACAGACAGACAGTTTAGTACTCTCATCCTGAGGGAACAGACAGACAGTTTAGTACTCTCATCCTGAGGGAACAGACAGACAGTTTAGTACTCTCATCCTGAGGGAACAGACAGACAGTTTAGTACTCTCATCCTGAGGGAACAGACAGACAGTTTAGTACTCTCATCCTGAGGGAACAGACAGACAGTTTAGTACTCTCATCCTGAGGAGGGAACAGACAGACAGTTTAGTGCTCTCATCCTGAGGAGGGAACAGACAGACAGTTTAGTACTCTCATCCTGAGGAGGGAACAGACAGACAGTTTAGTACTCTCATCCTGAGGAGGGAACAGACAGACAGTCTAGTACTCTCATCCTGAGGAGGGAACAGACAGACAGTTTAGTACTCTCATCCTGAGGGAACAGACAGACAGTTTAGTGCTCTCATCCTGAGTAGGGAACAGACAGACAGTTTAGTGCTCTCATCCTGAGGAGATAACAGACAGACAGTTTAGTACTCTCATCCTGAGGGAACAGACAGACAGTTTAGTGCTCTCATCCTGAGGAGGGAACAGACAGACAGTTTAGTACTCTCATCCTGAGGAGATAACAGACAGACAGTTTAGTACTCTCATCCTGAGGAGGGAACAGACAGACAGTTTAGTACTCTCATCCTGAGGAGGGAACAGACAGACAGTTTAGTACTCTCATCCTGAGGAGGGAACAGACAGACAGTTTAGTACTCTCATCCTGAGGAGGGAACAGACAGACAGTTTAGTACTCTCATCCTGAGGGAACAGACAGACAGTTTAGTACTCTCATCCTGAGGGAACAGACAGACAGTTTAGTGCTCTCATCCTGAGGAGGGAACAGACAGACAGTTTAGTACTCTCATCCTGAGGTGGGAACAGACAGACAGTTTAGTACTCTCATCCTGAGGAGATAACAGACAGACAGTTTAGTACTCTCATCCTGAGGTGGGAACAGACAGACAGTTTAGTACTCTCATCCTGAGGAGATAACAGACAGACAGTTTAGTACTCTCATCCTGAGGAGGGAACAGACAGACAGTTTAGTACTCTCATCCTGAGGGAACAGACAGACAGTTTAATACTCTCATCCTGAGGGAACAGACAGACAGTTTAGTACTCTCATCCTGAGGGAACAGACAGACAGTTTAGTACTCTCATCCTGAGGGAACAGACAGACAGTTTAGTACTCTCATCCTGAGGGAAACGACAGACAGTTTAGTACTCTCATCCTGAGGAGGGAACAGACAGACAGTTTAGTGCTCTCATCCTGAGGAGGGAACAGACAGACAGTTTAGTACTCTCATCCTGAGGGAACAGACAGACAGTTTAGTACTCTCATCCTGAGGGAACAGACAGACAGTTTAGTACTCTCATCCTGAGGGAACAGACAGACAGTTTAGTACTCTCATCCTGAGGGTACAGATAGACAGTTTAGTGCTCTCATCCTGAGGGAACAGACAGACAGTTTAGTGGTCTCATCCTGAGGAGGGAACAGACAGACAGTTTAGTACTCTCATCCTGAGGAGATAACAGACAGACTGTTTAGTACTCTCATCCTGAGGGAACAGACAGACAGTTAGTACTCTCATCCTGAGGAGATAACAGACAGACAGTTTAGTACTCTCATCCTGAGGAGGGAACAGACAGACAGTTTAGTACTCTCATCCTGAGGAGGGAACAGACAGACAGTTTAGTACTCTCATCCTGAGGAGATAACAGACAGACAGTTTAGTACTCTCATCCTGAGGAGGGAACAGACAGACAGTTTAGTACTCTCATCCTGAGGAGGGAACAGACAGACAGTTCAGTACTCTCATCCTGAGGGAACAGACAGACAGTTCAGTACTCTCATCCTTAGGGAACAGACAGACAGTTTATTACTCTCATCCTGAGGAGGGAACAGACAGACAGTTTAGTACTCTCATCCTGAGGAGATAACAGACAGACAGTTTAGTACTCTCATTCTGAGGAGGGAACAGACAGAGAGTTTATTACTCTCATCCTGAGGGAACAGACAGACAGTTTATTACTCTCATCCTGAGGAGATAACAGACAGACATTTTAGTACTCTCATCCTGAGGAGGGAACAGACAGACAGTTTAGTGCTCTCATCCTGAGGGAACAGACAGACAGTTTAGTACTCTCATCCTGAGGGAACAGACAGACAGTTTAGTACTCTCATCCTGAGGGAAACGACAGACAGTTTAGTACTCTCATCCTGAGGAGGGAACAGACAGACAGTTTAGTGCTCTCATCCTGAGGAGGGAACAGACAGACAGTTTAGTACTCTCATCCTGAGGGAACAGACAGACAGTTTAGTACTCTCATCCTGAGGGAACAGACAGACAGTTTAGTACTCTCATCCTGAGGGAACAGACAGACAGTTTAGTACTCTCATCCTGAGGGAACAGATAGACAGTTTAGTGCTCTCATCCTGAGGAGGGAACAGACAGACAGTTTAGTGGTCTCATCCTGAGGAGGGAACAGACAGACAGTTTAGTACTCTCATCCTGAGGAGATAACAGACAGACTGTTTAGTACTCTCATCCTGAGGGAACAGACAGACAGTTAGTACTCTCATCCTGAGGAGATAACAGACAGACAGTTTAGTACTCTCATCCTGAGGAGGGAACAGACAGACAGTTTAGTACTCTCATCCTGAGGAGGGAACAGACAGACAGTTTAGTACTCTCATCCTGAGGAGATAACAGACAGACAGTTTAGTACTCTCATCCTGAGGAGGGAACAGACAGACAGTTTAGTACTCTCATCCTGAGGAGGGAACAGACAGACAGTTCAGTACTCTCATCCTGAGGGAACAGACAGACAGTTCAGTACTCTCATCCTTAGGGAACAGACAGACAGTTTATTACTCTCATCCTGAGGAGGGAACAGACAGACAGTTTAGTACTCTCATCCTGAGGAGATAACAGACAGACAGTTTAGTACTCTCATTCTGAGGAGGGAACAGACAGAGAGTTTATTACTCTCATCCTGAGGGAACAGACAGACAGTTTATTACTCTCATCCTGAGGAGATAACAGACAGACATTTTAGTACTCTCATCCTGAGGTGGGAACAGACAGACAGTTTAGTACTCTCATCCTGAGGAGATAACAGACAGACAGTTTAGTACTCTCATTCTGAGGAGGGAACAGACAGAGAGTTTATTACTCTCATCCTGAGGGAACAGACAGACAGTTTATTACTCTCATCCTGAGGAGATAACAGACAGACATTTTAGTACTCTCATCCTGAGGAGGGAACAGACAGACAGTTTAGTGCTCTCATCCTGAGGGAACAGACAGACAGTTTAGTACTCTCATCCTGAGGGAACAGACAGACAGTTTAGTACTCTCATCCTGAGGAGGGAACAGACAGACAGTTTAGTACTCTCATCCTGAGGAGATAACAGACAGACAGTTTAGTACTCTCATCCTGAGGAGATAACAGACAGACAGTTTAGTACTCTCATCCTGAGGGAACAGACAGACAGTTTAGTACTCTCATCCTGAGGAGGGAACAGACAGACAGTTTAGTGCTCTCATCCTGAGGAGGGAACAGACAGACAGTTTAGTACTCTCATCCTGAGGAGGGAACTGACAGACAGTTTAGTACTCTCATCCTGAGGAGGGAACAGACAGACAGTTTAGTACTCTCATCCTGAGGAGGGAACAGACAGACAGTTTAGTACTCTCATCCTGAGGTGGGAACAGACAGACAGTTTAGTGCTCTCATCCTGAGGAGGGAACAGACAGACAGTTTAGTACTCTCATCCTGAGGAGGGAACAGACAGACAGTTTAGTACTCTCATCCTGAGGAGGGAACAGACAGACAGTTTAGTACTCTCATCCTGAGGAGGGAACAGACAGACAGTTTAGTACTCTCATCCTGAGGAGGGAACAGACAGACAGTTTAGTACTCTCATCCTGAGGAGGGAACAGACAGACAGTTTAGTACTCTCATCCTGAGGGAACAGACAGACAGTTTAGTGCTCTCATCCTGAGGAGGGAACAGACAGACAGTTTAGTACTCTCATCCTGAGGAGGGAACAGACAGACAGTTTAGGTACTCTCATCCTGAGGGAGGGAACAGACAGACAGTTTAGTACTCTCATCCTGAGGAGGAACAGACAGACAGTTTAGTACTCTCATCCTGAGGGAACAGACAGACAGTTTAGTGACTCTCATCCTGAGGAGGAACAGACAGACAGTTTAGTGCTCTCATCCTGAGGAGGAACAGGGAACAGACAGTTTAGTACTCTCATCCTGAGGAGGAACAGACAGACAGTTTAGTACTCTCATCTAGGAAGGGAACAGACAGACAGTTTAGTACTCTCATCCTGAGGAGGAACAGACAGACAGTTTAGTTACTCTCATCTGAGAGGAGAACAGACAGACAGTTTAGTTACTCTCATCCTGAGGATGGGAACAGGACAGACAGTTCAGTACTCTCATCCTGAAGGTAGGAGAACAGACAGACAGTTTAGTATCTCTCATTCCTGAGTGGGAACAGACAGACAGTTTAGTACTCTCATCCTGAGGAGAGAACAGACAGACAGTTTAGTACTCTCATCCTGAGGGAACAGACAGACAGTTTAGTACTCTCATCCTGAGGAGATAACAGACAGACAGTTTAGTACTCTCATCCTGAGGAGATAACAGACAGACAGTTTAGTACTCTCATCCTGAGGTGGGAACAGACAGACAGTTTAGTACTCTCATCCTGAGGGGGAACAGACAGACAGTTTAGTACTCTCATCCTGAGGAGGGAACAGACAGACAGTTTAGTACTCTCATCCTGAGAGGGAACAGACAGACAGTTTAGTACTCTCATCCTGAGAGGGAACAGACAGACAGTTTAGTACTCTCATCCTGAGGAGGAACAGACAGACAGTTTAGTACTCTCATCCTGAGGAGGAACAGACAGACAGTTTAGTACTCTCATCCTGAGGATGGGAACAGACAGACAGTTTAGTATCTCTCATCCTGAGAGGAACGACGACAGGACAGTTTAGTACTCTCATCCTGAGGGGAACAGACAGACAGTTAGTACTCTCATCCTGAGGAGATAACAGACAGACAGTTTAGTACTCTCATCCTGAGGAGGGAACAGACAGACAGTTTAGTACTCTCATCCTGAGGAGATAACAGACAGACAGTTTAGTACTCTCATCCTGAGGGAACAGACAGACAGTTTAGTACTCTCATCCTGAGGAGATAACAGACAGACAGTTTAGTACTCTCATCCTGAGGAGATAACAGACAGACGTTTAGTACTCTCATCCTGAGGTGGAACAGACAGACAGTTTAGTACTCTCATCCTGAGGAGATAACAGACAGACAGTTTAGTACTCTCATCCTGAGGAGGGAACAGACAGACAGTTTAGTACTCTCATTCCTGAGGAGAACAGACAGACAGTTTAGTACTCTCATCCTGAGGAGGAACAGACAGACAGTTTAGTACTCTCATCCTGAGGAGGGAACAGACAGACAGTTTAGTACTCTCATCCTGAGGAGAACAGACAGACAGTTTAGTACTCTCATCCTGAGGGAACAGAGGGAAAC